>NC_086318.1:211339418-211639418 GCF_036172605.1 Pelobates fuscus | reverse complement strand
ACATTTATAAAGCTCATAAACAGAGCATGCCGGTTAGAGAATAAAATGTCATGTATGCATTGTTCTAACCAAATGGGTAAGCACATGGAATGATAACACTTTATTTAATTATATATTGTATTATTATTTATAAAATAACAACAAATTGTACAATGGGAGGAGTAACAGACCAGTATTTGTAACTAAATGAGTCGAGTGCACAGGAACAGAGGGTGTTGAGGGCCAAGCTCAAACAAGCTTACATTCTAGAAGGTGTGGGGTAAAGTGCAGAAGATGTAAGGGTAGAATATATTTTATGTATGGAAAATTGAGTTTGCTAGAATAGCTTACAGTTAAGACTTAGTTTTTTGGATGACACTGTGACGAACTGGACCTCGTCACAGGTTCTTAGAGGGGCATATTTGCCAGCCTCTTACCCTGTGACTATGGCCCCTGTGATAAAACTTGGTTTAAATCACTATTTGTGCCTGTTGGGACTTATAACAGGAACCATTCAAACTTTCGAAGTGGCACTTCGAACTCCCAAACTCCCGAAGCCATTCAAAGTGCCCTTCGACCATGTGGTGTCAGCCATCTTGTTCGCATGGACCAAAACTGCAAGTAGACTTCAGGGGGACTTAGCCGCGAATGCCCTGGAACTATTTTCGGCATGAAAACCTCGCAGTTCCCGGTCGGTCCTCCAGCAGCACTTAGCTGCGATTCTATGGAACTAATTTTGGCTATGGGACCATGCCTCCGGTCAGTAAAAATATGACTTCCATAAAATTTCTGAACCCCTGAACTGATATGGGTGATTTTTGGATATGTTGGTCACCCAGATCAGGGCTATCAGGGGATGTAACATATTATATGTTTTGTGGTACTTTTGGGGCTCTTTAGAAATGAGTGTTTTTTGTGTTTGGAGATAATTGAGTTTAGTATAGTGCTTGAATCAATAATCTCCTAAGTAAATGGGAAGGCTTATTGTATTGTATGTGGGAGTGTCATGCAATGAATCACTGTTGGTTTGTCAGTTTGTGTCTCTGTCCCCAACAAGGCCCATGTGGTTGTCACCCTTGCATGGGGACTTGCATAAAAGGCCAGTGTGGCTACCATTAAACCAGTCTTACTTTTACTCTCAACACTGAGTCTTGTCTCTTGTTGTAGGGAACTGCTATACCAGCTATAATCCCTGCCCTGGGATTGCTCTTTGGATTACTATACTGGCTATAATAACTTTTAAGAGCTACACAGTTAGACCTGCTATACTCTCTGGAGGAAGAGAGGTTCACCCACTGGAAGCTGGATCCGGGTCTTGGGTCCAGGGTGGGTAGAGGACGGCGAGACCCCAACCAAGCTCCGGCGGTTCATGGGCTCTACAGTGCTTATGGTGTCTGGTGGAGTGCTTGGAGTCCTGAGCCAGCACTAGGAGCATGGACTGACGGAGGCACCCAGTTGTCACATTTGGTGGCAGCGGCGGGATGGGTGCGAGGAGCAGAATTTCAAAGTTATAAATATGAATGACAGAAGGTTGTGGTCAGTAACCTAGCACGTAAAGATGCCAGTATTGTCCAGTAATGTCCCAGGCATCCTAGAGCGTGTGATGCCATTGTTCTGAATCTTCATATTAACTTTAAACACATGTATTGTATTGTCTCTAACTTCTTTCAGATATGAATCTGCTTTTCTGAAGAACTTTGTGCAGGACTTACACATGGCTGATGCATCCCACTGCTTTATTTTCTGTTCTTGAAATTGTCACACCATGAGTCACAGTACTAGATTATAACTGTACCAGCTTCCAATTGTTTATATAGTTTAATTAAGTTTATTGGTCTTGTGTTAACTATCTCGAACATTAGCTTCAATCATTGTTAAGATGTCTGTGTTCACAATCTTACTATGCCTTCTGCTTCTACTTCATTAATGAAGGTGAAGGCTGGGGTCATCTACATTCGTTGAGATAAAAGTAACAAGACATGGATCATATATCCCAAACAATGTTCATAGACATGCAAAGAGAAACATGCATATGTACAATAGTACAGAAATAGAAAACTTTGAGACAAATTCTAATATATATGCATATTAAAAAGATGACACCAAATAGAGGAAATGGTAGTAAAAAAAAAATCCCAAGTTATAAGATCTAAAACAAAGATAAAGATCTGAAACAAAATAAATCCCTCCTATCTTATTACAGGTTACCTAACATGGATTCAGAAGCTAAATCTCAAAGCGAATCGCTTACTTCACATAAACAAGAAAGGAAGGAACTCAACGATGATAAGAAAACCCTATCACAATCACCAATATCACAAAGTAATCAAAAGACACTAGCAAAAGTTTTTCTAACAAAGATGAAGAACACAGAGATAAAAAAAAATGGAGATTTAGTTACTTTTAACGAATTGAAAGATGAAATAAAATGTCTTAATCAAAACATCCAGGAAAACCTGAATATGGTGGAAACACTAAAATCTGAAATGATTTAACAACATGAATCGTATGACTAAATACAAATTATGTAATGGCAGATATTATCTATTAAGATATATATATTTTTTTTATATTTACATTTTTATTGTTTTTCAAATATAAACACATATCCTTACATTGTGGATATAACATCAGTAGAGAGACATACAGATTCGATGATATAGGTAAAAATTGACGTTCCCAACGCCCAGAGGGTAAGACTTTTGACAATATCAAGACTTTCGTTAACATAGAACAGGTTTGTCTCAACAATATGGAAAATTAGAGCGTTATTGGAGTGAGATGAGTTCATGGTATAAAAAGCAACAGTTGGTGCTGTGAGACAATTAGTTACACTGTGGATATTACATTGAAAGAGATATACATAAAGTAACGATGATACATGAATGCTACGGTTACAATCCCAACGAAAGGTGGGTGATGTGGCATGAAGGGTCTCAACTTTCTCTTGCCTAGTTTGAGCATGCCTCACCTAAGTGCGAATATTGAAATTACAACTCGGAGAGGTAGGTGGGCAACAGGAAAACAAGATTACATTCCAGTTCGTTGTCTATGTAGTCTTCAGTACGGTCTAGGTCTTTGTCTGTTGTGAGTCGCTGGGGTGTCAGGGCCACTGCCTAGTTATTACTTCGTCGGTCCCCGTTTCCTGTTGCGTTGGTGACTGTTCTGAGATCTCCCTCCCCTCCCCCCCCCCCCCCCGGTGTTTGTCGGTCCCTGTTAGAGTGGAAGCTCTGCTTTTAGTGAAGGTGTTCCAGAGGTTCCACACCTTGGCGTGTTTCGAATAGTTCCCTAACTTTGTCTGTGTTAAAACTTCCATTAGTCTCGTATCTTCCACCCTCTGGATCCATTCCCTGATTGATGGTGGTTTAGGTTTTTTCCAATTTTTGGGTATTAACTGGGATGCTGCTGTAGTCAAGTGTGTGAAAAGGGTAGTATTCGTTTTCGGGAAGCCATGCGGCGGTATTTGAAATAGGTAATTGTCTGGGGTTAAGGTGAATGTGGTCTGGAATATGTTTTGTATCAGGGTGTGGATTCTATTCCAGTATTTAGCTATTTGCGGACATTGCCACCAGATATGTGCGTGGTGTGCTCCTGCTTGGCCGCACCTCCACCATTGGTCTGTGGTAGTGGTGTGTATGAGGTGCAGTTTTGCAGGCGTGAAATGCCATCTGGCGATTCTTTTAAAGTTACCCTCTTGAGTTGAGAGTGAGATAGATGTGGCATGTACCTTTTTTAGGATGGTCTGCCAATGTTGAGGTGAGAGAGTGATATTGAGTTCATCCGTCCACTTGGTCGTGTAACCTTGGAGAGCCTGTGAGTGCGAGTCCGTGATCAGAGAGTACATAGTGGAGAGCACTTTTTTAGTGATCAAGTGTGAGGAGCAGAGCTGCTCGAATTTAGTCAGGGTTCTATCCCCGTTGGGTAACAGGTTATGTGTTTTAACAAAGTTCGTTAGTTGGTGGTGGCGCAGTTGTTGGACTACTGTGTGGACTGATGTCGGCACTATTTGGGATAGGGATTTAAGTCTACCCTCGTGTACCACATCCCGTAGTTGCAATGTGGAGCCTGTATGATATATGTGAAATGATTGTCCCGAGTCCCCTTGCTGGAAGAGGGGGTTGTGTGTGATCGGGTACAATGGAGAAGGGTGAGGCGAGACCTCCGAGCTTTGTCTGAGTTTATGCCAAACCCTCAGGGTTGGGTCTATGGTCGGATGTGTTTTGGGTAGCATCGTTCGGGTATTTGTTGTGACCAACAAATGTTTCGTATGGTATGGTTGGACATTGCATTCTCCACGTGTACCCATGACATAGAGTGTGTGGACTTTGTCCATTCATAAATCCTTAGTAAGTGAGTCGCTTGGTGGTATTGCTCGATGTCCGGAAGGTTTACCCCTCCCTGCTCCTTACTTTTGGTCAGTGTGGAGTAAGCTAGTCTGGGGGTTGTATGTGCCCAAATAAATGTAGTGAATATGGCTCTGATTTTGAGAAAGAAAGTACGTGGGATGGCAATAGGGAGCGTTTGGAGAAGATAGAGTATTCGAGGGAGTAGGTTAATTTTTATTATGTTAATTCTGCTAAACCAACCAAAGCATGGTTTGTGCCATGACAGTTGATCCTTGTCGAGGGTTTCCATCAGTGGGAGGAAGTTTAATTTATAGGTGCATTCCAGATTGTTTGGTATGCGTACCCCTAAGTATTTGATGGATCTGGGGGCCCAGGTAAATTTATATTTAGTTCTTACTGATGCAGTAAGTGGGATTGTTGTGTGTATAGGTAATAATTCACATTTGGATAGATTTGCTTGAAAATTGGAGAGTCTCCCATAGCTTTCCATTTCAGTAATTATATGGGCAATTGTTACCAATGGGTTTGTTATGGTGAATAAGAGGTCATCTGCGAAGGCGGTGACCTTATATTCCTGCATGTCTATGCAGATGCCTCGTATGTGTGTGTTGTCCCTGATCCCTTGCAGGAATGGTTCCAGTACCAATATGAAAAGGAGAGGGGAGAGCGGGCAGCCTTGTCTTGTTCCATTTGTGATAGCTACCGGTTGTGTCAGTTGGCCATTTATCCTCAATCTAGCTGTCGGACGCGAGTAGATTGCATCCAACCACTCCCGCCAGCGGGAGCCAAAACCCAATAGTCGGATCGTTTGCTTCAACAGTGCCCAACTTACCCTGTCAAAGGCTTTTTCAGCATCAATGGCCAGAAGGGCACTGTCGATTTTGTGTATTTGCACCCAATGTATTAAATTAATGATTTTCGTGGTGTTATTTTTTGCTTCCCTGTTCGGAACAAAGCCGGCCTGATCTTGGTGGATAAGACTCGGGAGCAAGGGTTTTAGTCTAGTGGCCATGTTTTTAGTGAGGATTTTCATGTCAATATTTATCAGTGATATGGGCCTGTAGCTGCCACAGGAAGTCAGATCTTTTCCCGGCTTCGGTATCAGAGTAATGGTGGCTTCTAATGCCGAGCGGGGAATACAGGCCCATAGGTTTCTAGCATTGAACGCGTCAGTAAAGGGCTGTGCTAGGATTGTTGCCATTAGTTTGTAATATTTCCCTGTATAACCATCTGGGCCCGGGCTTTTGCCTATAGGGATGGTCTTAGTAACTTGGAGGAATTCGTCCACTGTGATGGGGTCATCTAGGAATGCCATGTCATTGGGCGGGAGGGTGCGTTTGATTCTGGGTGTTAGGAAATCCACTGTCTTGGGGTGAGGGTTTGGCTGATTTCAGGTTGTATAAGTCAGCGTAGAATTTATGGAATGCTCCCATTATGTCTGGCATGTGTCGGGTTAGCTTGCCCGTTTCGGCCCTGATTTCTGAGATGAAGGTAGATTGTCGCTCTTTCTGTAACGACTGTGCTAGGAGTTTCCCTGCCTTACCTCCCTGCATATAGTAGGTGTTTTTTATAAGTGACATTTTCCGTTTGGCATGGAGGGTCAATGTCGCAGATAGTTCAGTCCGTTTAGCTTGCAGCGAGGTATAGTCTTCCAGTGTGGATGTGTCGTGATGTATACATTCTAGGAGTTTGATTTCCTTAGTGAGTCGAGTGATAGACCGTTCCCTCTTACGTTTCAAATTAGACGCTATTCTGATTAGTTCCCCTCTGAGGACTGCTTTATGGGCTTCCCAGGTCATTATGGGGGTAGTGTCAGGGTTGGTGTTTTCCTGAAAATAGTTAGAGGCTGTCTCTCTAATTTGTGTGAGAGTGTCTGGGGTGCTTAAGATCAAGTCATTTAGTTTCCATTGTGCGGAGGGATTGGGTAGAGATGGTATTGTCAGAGTGAGAGTGAGTGGAGCGTGGTCGGACCACGTAATTGGTCCGTAGGAGGCCGTCTGGATCAGGGGAAGGTGTCTGTGTTGGAGGAAGAACGAGTCTATACGGGAATATGTTCCCGTAGGAGGTGAGAAGAAAGAGTAGTCCTTCTTCGTAGGGTGGAGTGCCCTCCATCCGTCATAGAGTTGGGCATCGTAAATAATGTTTTTCATCTGCACTCTTGATTGGTATTGGTATTTGTGGGAAGAGGTAGTAGTGTCTAGGGCCCCGTCCAAGGACATGTTGATATCTCCTCCCAGGATAATTATTCCTTCGTGAAATTGCAATAGTTTACTTAAGATTTTTTTTGAGGGTTTGGGATTGTTTCTTATTGGGTAAATAGATGTTGGCCAGTGTGATTTGGGTGTTTTCTAGTTTTCCTTTTACAAAGAGGAATCTGAGTCATCAAATTGCTGGTCTTGGAAAATGAATTGGGTATGGCGATTAATAAGAATGGCTACCCCTTGTGCCTTAGCCTCGGTATAGTGGCTGAAGTACCCTCTTGGGAAGTCCCTATTTTGCAGTTTAGGCAGTGTATTTTTACAGAAGTGGGTTTCCTGCACAAAGACGATGTGTGCGTTGTGTCTGTTGAAGTCTGTTAGGGCCATAGATCTCTTCTCTGGAGTGTTGAGGCCCTTGGCGTTTTGCGTGAGGAGTGTTATAGTGGCCATCCCTATAGAGTAGTACGAAATGTGTCGAGAGACGGAGAAGCAATAGTCCGTGTGCGAGCAGTAACGTAACCAGCGTGGCCTCTGGGTGTGCTGTAATACATGCAGTACCTCTGTGCTTATGTAGTTTGTCAGAGGATCGGTGTGTGTTGTGTGCAAATGTAAAATACCTTGTCTCAAGTTTTTTGGTTTTTTTTTTCGTGGTGGGAAGGGGAGGAGGAGGCGGCCCACCCGGACAGGACAGGGAAGCCTATTCCACTGCAGGAGCCCCGGTCCGGGGGAGCAGTGGAGCCAGTAGCTGGTATCCAACTATCAGACAGTCGTATGAGGTAGTGGATTCTCGGTCTTTATAGTCAGGACCTTGGAGGAAACAGTATACGGTACAAAAAGTTTGCAGTTAGAAATTCTATACAGTAAACAGTAACAGTCGTTATATGACAGTAACAACAACAACAAAAATAAAATAAATAGATACTAAATAAGTAAAAATAAAGGAATCTCTCCGTGAGAGCCAACACTTCAGTTCACATACGACTAGATTATTGTGGTTAAGGAGATTGTGGCACTCTGTGATCCTATTTCCTCGCCTGCCCCATTGAGCAGGTGGGAAATCGGTTGCGGATGACTGGAATGGGGATATGCCCCCGTAGCACCCACGTATAGGTGGGTGGAATGGTTTCCCGTAAGGGGAATTTAGTTCTATCTCGGCGCAGGAGATAAAACCGAATATAAGGTGGGGTTGTGTGGTCGTGGAATGCGCCTGGGACCCAGGACTTGTTAATCCTAATATCTTAAGTAATTGTTAGGAGAATTTGTCTGTGTAACCAAATGTGAGTATCTAGTTGATGGGGAAAAAGAGAAGATACAACTTATATATATATATATATATATAGTGTCCAATTGTACCCAGCACACTCACTCAAAGGTTGTCAAAAAATGCCGGGTGCATTTAAGCCATAGCCAAAAACATATAAAATAATCTCAAAAAATAAAGGCTTGCACTCACGGTCTGTTGTTAGGATTAAAATATTTCTTCTTTATTCCATATTGTTAAAATATAGTTGCTGTCATCTCTGTCAACGTTTCAGCCACATCAGTGGCTTTCATCAGGACCAACTCAGCTCACAAAACTATTACATATACAAAAAACTGCTTATATATAGCTAAACAGACTTGTGAAACAAATTAAAACAAATTAAAAACACTTACCACCTGTGTATTCAGGCGCCCGGCGTCTCCCGCTTCCGTGTGCGCATGTGCGAACATGCCGAAACCGGAAGTAGTGTGTCCGCGTCATTGTGCCGTTGCCAGGGTAACCCGATATGTAAACAAGGCACCCGGCAATGAAACACTCCTACACACTGCCCGGGCGCCTGTTGGGTGGATTGAACAGATACAACTTCATGTGTACACATCTTATTGGCCCCCCTGCAGCACAGATCTTATGTGGCTAGCTGTTGCTATGTCATCTCTGACACCTTTTAAAATATATCAGCCGCTCACTTTCATTTTCTAATTTCAAATGTTTTATAATTATAATTATAGTGTATTATAATGATATTCTAATAGAGAGATTCTAACATGTTTTTGTATATATCGGATAGGACCGACTCCAAAGCCATTTTTAAAGGTATACCACCCCTCTCGGCTATATTGGTCATTTCTCTCTCATTTAAACGGGGGGGCTGCCTTTCCTATTAACTATTAAAGTGTAAAAGTATTTGTTCACACTTTTACAACTATACCCTTGCAAAGGTGTTAACCATTATATTTAAAGTGATACTAAGTGCTTACTTATATAAATGTTTGCTTTAAATAGTGTCATTATACGTGTCACTAATATCTAAATATCTAAATAATTAAAGTGATACTCTGTTGCTTTTATATACAATAAAGTGCTATCATTTAATGTTAAAGTGATACTCTGTGCTATTTATGTACATTATAAAGTGATACTACTTGCGTTTATGTACAATAAAGTGCTCTCCATTATTTATTACAATGAGGCCTTGTGTTAACTTTATGGGTCATTAAAGTGATACTGATTGCTTTTTATGTACAATAAAGTGCTCACCTGGTTGATTAAAGTGAAACTTTGTGCCACTTACGTATATTATTAAAGTGATATCTCTTGCAATTATATACATTAAAGTGCTTGTATTAAACATTAAAGTGATACAATGTGCTATATATTAACAGATACTAAGGTGATATGAATATCCCTCCTTCTCAAATATGATTAGGTCAGACCTCCTTTCTCTCTCATCTAATATCTACTAGGTCCTACATGTAAAGACTTATGTTGTGCTGCAATGGGGGGTAATTCTATTCTTAAAAAAACAAAGCTTTACTCAAGAGGATTGATATATAGTTTAAATCAAATGAAAGGGGCATATGATAACTGCTCATTTAAACCCCTGGGTGCAACTGTGTCCAGTTCAAAAATCCAGAACGCCTCCCTGCGTAGTAATATGTTGCCTCTATTCCCACCTCTTCTTGGGAGTGGAACATGATCGATTGCCACAAATTTTAGGGTGGCCAGAGAATGTTTGTATTCCAAGAAATGCTTCGCAACCGGTTTGTCCGTGACTCCATCCCTTAATGCCGTTCTGATATTGGACCTGTGTCCCCTGATCCGTTCACATATTTGTGTTTCCGTCTTACCGACGTAACACAAACCACACGGACATGATAATTTGTATATGATATACGTAGATTTACATGTAATTGTATATCTGATCCTGTAGATCTTGTTTCTATGTGGATGAGAGAATGTGCGTGCTGGCACCATATGGCCGCACGTCACACATCCTAAGCATCGTACACATCCTCGTATCTGTGACGGCTGGGATTTGATGTAACTTTCAACTGGATCCGTTTTTATTAACATGTCCCTTAGATTTCTGTTCCGGCGATAACAGATTCTTGGGGGTTCTCTAAATTCTTTAGGTAATGAGACTTCATGTGACAACATGTTCCAGTTTTTCTTAATAACCTTAGATACTTTATGGGCTTGGTTATGGAACGTGATGGGAAAAACCAATGCTGGTTTCCTTGAGGTGTCCTGTGGCTTGGTTGCTTTCTCTTGTGCTTTTTCCAATGCTGCTTCTAGGACTGTACTCCCATATCCACGTTCCATGAATTTACCTCTCATCTGGTCCAATTGTTGTCGTCTGACATCATCCTTCGAATTGTTCCTCATTACTCTGAGAAATTGGGCTTGAGGGATCGAGTTCTTTAAGTTTTTCGGATGGGCACTCGTATAATGTAAGATCGTGTTCCGATCCGTGGGTTTCGTATAAAGAGAAAACTCAACCTTCTTATTTGTTATAGACAGTTCGACATCCAAGAAGTGGACTTTCTCTGTGCTTATCTCTGCTGTCATCCTTACTGGTGTGGGTAATTCATTAATGGATTCAACCATCTGTTTGGCTTGTTCCATTGTACCACTCCATAGAATCAGTACATCGTCGATAAAGCGAAAGTATCTTATAATATTATGGCCATAAGGTTTCAATATGTGCTCTTCCTCAAAGACATACATGTATGTATTAGCATACATGGGCGCCATCGGGGCCCCCATCGTAAGTGGCACAAAGTTTCACTTTAATCAACCAGGTGAGCACTTTATTGTACATAAAAAGCAATCAGTATCACTTTAATGACCCATAAAGTTAACACAAGGCCTCATTGTAATAAATAATGGAGAGCACTTTATTGTACATAAACGCAAGTAGTATCACTTTATAATGTACATAAATAGCACAGAGTATCACTTTAACATTAAATGATAGCACTTTATTGTATATAAAAGCAACAGAGTATCACTTTAATTATTTAGATATTTAGATATTAGTGACACGTATAATGACACTATTTAAAGCAAACATTTATATAAGTAAGCACTTAGTATCACTTTAAATATAATGGTTAACACCTTTGCAAGGGTATAGTTGTAAAAGTGTGAACAAATACTTTTACACTTTAATAGTTAATAGGAAAGGCAGCCCCCCCGTTTAAATTAGAGAGAAATGACCAATATAGCCGAGAGGGGTGGTATACCTTTAAAAATGGCTTTGGAGTCGGTCCTATCCGATATATACAAAAACATGTTAGAATCTCTCTATTAGAATATCATTATAATACACTATAATTATAATTATAAAACATTTGAAATTAGAAAATGAAAGTGAGCGGCTGATATATTTTAAAAGGTGTCAGAGATGACATAGCAACAGCTAGCCACATAAGATCTGTGCTGCAGGGGGGCCAATAAGATGTGTACACATGAAGTTGTATCTGTTCAATCCACCCAACAGGCGCCCGGGCAGTGTGTAGGAGTGTTTCATTGCCGGGTGCCTTGTTTACATATCGGGTTACCCTGGCAACGGCACAATGACGCGGACACACTACTTCCGGTTTCGGCATGTTCGCACATGCGCACACGGAAGCGGGAGACGCCGGGCGCCTGAATACACAGGTGGTAAGTGTTTTTAATTTGTTTTAATTTGTTTCACAAGTCTGTTTAGCTATATATAAGCAGTTTTTTGTATATGTAATAGTTTTGTGAGCTGAGTTGGTCCTGATGAAAGCCACTGATGTGGCTGAAACGTTGACAGAGATGACAGCAACTATATTTTAACAATATGGAATAAAGAAGAAATATTTTAATCCTAACAACAGACCGTGAGTGCAAGCCTTTATTTTTTGAGATTATTTTATATATATATATATATATATATATATATATATATATATATATATTTGTAATATATGAATTGGGACGTGGAACAGCACCTTCTAAAGGCGACTTCCGGATCTCAGAGTCAGAACTAATGGGTTTGGATGGGCCTAGCGTGTAACGCGTCCTAGGGAAGTGCACAGGACCACTGATCTCGGCTATGTGCAACTCGTTACGGACGACTTTTGTAACCCTGGTTTATTAGAAGGGGACAATCTTTCCCTCATGTCAAAGGTGTCTGGTGTTGTAGTTTCTTAGAGGCAAAATAGAGATAGCATATATAGCAGTAGTTTAGGCATGTTAGTTATCCGTATGCATTTTATCTAGGGCTAGAGTGAAATAAATGTCCCATCAATAACTATGTACATATCACTAGGAGGTGCATACTTGCCCTCCCAACAGAAAGGAAGCATGAGAAGAAGTCCGTTGCCTGGTGTTGGGGTCTATGTAGATATGAGCATCAGACCCTTGTATCTTATAGCGTTTTGCGGCCGCTTCCAGTTCTGTAACCTCATGGAGCAAAGGAATCCCATTATCTGTTGGCGTCCAATTTGTGATTGTTCTGTGAAAAGACGGGAATATAAAGGTCCTCTGGATACTTCATCCGGATATAGGTGCTGTTCTCATAGTAAGTCTTAGTGTCTGAGTGTTAGGGTGCACGGTCCAGATATGACATCTTAGTCGTTGGTGGCAGTTCGGAGGCGGGCAGGGGTGTTGGGCTGTCTCCCCCGTCTTGCCTGTGGTGAGGTGAACCTGGTGTCATTTCTTCTCAGTTTCGCCGGAGTGGCCCATTTCTGTCGTTGGGACATTTGTACGCTGTCCTGGTGGGGTATTGGGTAGTTCCAGTCTAGTATGTTAGTGTCTGGAAGTTCCAGAGCCCGGAGGAAGGGAGGGACATCTAATATAGAGGCTATTTGGATGATACTGCCTTTATGGTTCACTATCAGGGCAAAGGGGAAGCCCCAGCGATATTTGATGTTTCGGTTGCGTAGGAGCTCAGTAATAGGTTTGAGAGCTTGCCTGGCCTGTAGGGTGTACCAGGAGAGGTCTGGATATATCTGTATGGGATTGCCATGATATAGTAAAGGCTGCGAGGTGTCCCTTAATGCTCTCATTACCCCATTCTTTGTTTCAAAGTAGTGCAGTCTACAGATCACATCTCTTGGGAATTCTTGGGAGATGCCCTTGGGGCGCAGGGAGCGGTGTGCCCTTTCCAGTAGCAAGAGGTTAGCCGGAATATCTGGCACCAATAGGCCAAAGAGCTCTGTTAAGATTAGTGTTAGGTCTTCATTTGGGGTCTCTGGCACCCCCCTTATAAGCAGATTATTTCTGCGCCCTCTATTATCCAGATCATCAATGTGCCTCTGAGTGGCAGACATAAATTGTATGTGAGAGTCTAATGTGGTGGAGATATTAGTTATTTGTGCCTGCATAACATCCTTTTCCTCATCCAAATCACCCACCTTAAGATTTAGCTGCTGAATTTCAGTGTCCATTTCCGCCATCTTGGATTGCAGTGAGGATTCTAGTTTGTGGATCATGCGTTCCATGTCCGTTTTTGATGGTAGGTTTCTTAGTAATTCTCTAATATCCAGGTCTGGGTGGGTCTCCAGTGACTTCAGAGAGCATTCTGAGAGTTGTGGGCTTTGTGGTCGGGAATCCGCCGAGGGGTCTGTACCCGCCATCTCGGAGGTCCCCGTCGCGGTCTCCATGTCCCGCTCGGTGCTCTCTCTAAGGAAATGGGTGAGGGTTCCCGATTTAGCTATTGGGGTTTTCCTCTGGTTCCCCAGACTATTGGTGCTTCTTTTGGTTAGCCATGTTCCGCGTGGGTCTCCGATGGCGGCGGATTGTGCCTGGGTCCGGGGGAGAGGATTCAGAACACAGCCATCTCGCTCTGCGGTTGGCCACGCCCCTATTAAGATAATTATATATTTTATATAAGATTATCTATATGAATTATTTCTGGAAATAGTGCGGGACATGGGAAAAGAAGATTTTTTTTGGAAAGAGCATATAGGACATTTAAACTTTTCTCAATTTTAGCACAGTTAAGACGGATGTTATTGTAAGCTTTTGTAACTTCATTTATAAAAAAAGATCTGCAAACAAAGGAAGAACAGAGATAAATGTAATGAAAAATTTAAAAATGTGAGCATTATGAGAGATCTCTATAATCTCACACAGCAATAATGAATGAATGAAACTAAAACCAATCACAGAAATACTGACAAAAGAAAATATGAGATATACTTGGGCTTACCTCGCATAAATCCTGTTGACTAAATAAAACAATATGAGATAACATCTAAAGAACAAGGTCTCCACTTATAAATCAAATAGAAGTGGATGTTTTAATTATGTTAGTGAAATTGGATTAAACAATTCAACAAGGGAAAATACTAAATAATGAAGAGAAAATAGGAGCAAAAAATGTGAGATTTTTTTTTTCTTAAAAAAGCATAGTTTAATGGACATATGAAGAACATTAAACCCAAAATTAAAGATTATACTCGTTACACTATTCCCTTTCATTACCACTCTTGTATAGACCTATTTTAAGCCAAAAGCTTGTTATTTAATAATGAAATCCTTCAACCTCTATTTGTAGAAATAGCTATAATAAAGAAAATCAAATAAAAAAACCAAGGGTATTGAAATAATAAATTTAAATATACTGTGCTTAAAACAAATCTGGTATGCTCAAGGAAATAAAGCAAATACATTATTATCCAATGGATTTAAAACCCAAATAAAAAAAAATGAATGGTAACATTTTGGATAAAGAGAAAATGATATTGGAACCAAGTAAAATAGGAAAATCTTTTGCAGATTTTTATAAACAACTATATAATTTAAATAGGGAACAAAATATAAATAAAGTGGAAAATAGGATGAGAGTAAATAACTGCTCGAAGAATGTTAATCTACCTAAATTGAGAAAAAAGTTTTAACCGTTTTAAATGCACCATTAACATTTTGGACGTTAAAAAAAAATATATACAAATCTTTTGAAGAAGAATTAGCTCCACATCTTTTGGAATTGTTTAATAATATCATAAAAAATAAAAGAAATGTCAAGCAAAATGTTAAAGCTTATGTATCTCCTATTCTGAAGTCTATAAAAAGATAAACCGTTAATAACAAATTACAGACCAATATCCCTAATGTTGGTACAAACATGTACTCAACATTATTGTCCGACAGGTGAAAATAGGGCTATTTCACGGAGACCAGATGAGTTTTATACCAGGAAGAACTGCAGGTGACAATATAAGACCAATTGGGTTTTATACCAGGAAGAACAGCAGGTGATAATATAAGAAAGAATCCAAACATTTTGTTATTAGCAAAAATTCGAGGATAATTAGAGATACAAATTGTAAAGTATCATTATTCACTAATGATATCTTACTCTAAAATAACCATATCTCTCTTTTAAATAGTTAAAGAAGCCCAAGCCTTCTCATTAGTGCCTTATTACTGACTTAATGTAGGAAATTGACAGACATTATCATTTAATTTAAAGGAAACAGATAATGATAAACTACAGGAATTATACAATTTACAATGGACAGAAGATACGATAGACTACGTGGGTATTAAAAGCTCTATCCATATAAATAAGATAATGGAATCCACAGAGAAAACAATAACTATCCCTTACTGAGATAGTGAGTGATATACTAAAGTGCCTGATTAAAAGCAGCTCAACACAAAAAGTGGAATACCTTAATCCACAATAAAGTGCAAAATATAAGAATAAAAACGTATAAACAATATACCAGCGAATGGAGCGCTATAATGAATATTAATATAAATAATGAGGGGGTATACTCACCCCTCCAACATAGTGATACAATGTGTCCAAATGTACATACAAAGTAAAACAACAAAAAGAGAGAATATAGTGCAGATGGTTTACAAAAATAAAAAATGAATAATAGTAGCAATTGGTTGAAACCACTCACGTGGGTTGGAGCCTATAAGCTATTGGCTCCGTAAGTGACTCCTTTTTGCTCTTGAGGCAGCAACACACCCCTTTGTCCCAAACAATGTTCTCCCGAAGATATGGAACAAGCAGAGAGAGAGAACCTCATAGGTGGTATTGTACAGATAGTGCATACAAAATAGTGAGATAGTAATGATTATGCTCACCTTAGACAGAGCCTTGAATTCCTGGCTCTGAGGTTTGTTGGCAATATGCTAATTTATTGGGATAGCATTCCCCACATAGTGTTCCTGGAGGCTAGAAAGGACTATATGGACTAATATAAAAAAATAACGATTTATTGAAGAGATAAAAAATAATAATAAAAACAATATTAAGACTTCTCAAAAGCATATAAGCTAAATGGTAGAAAGTCCAAGTATAAAAGTCCAAACTCCAGCTAAACGCGTTTCACTCTTGTATGAGCTTCCTCAGTAGCTATCGAGCTGAAGATAATGGAATCAAATTATTTATCACTCTTAAAAAAATAAAAAAAATAAAAATTAAACAAATAGAAAATAAAATCCTTGCACTGGATAGGAAGACTAAACATTAAATATTATATCTTACCAAAGCTTGTTTTTCATTTTAGATATAGTCCTATGAAACTTAAAGGAACACTATAGGGTAAGGAATACATGGTGTGTGTTAAAACCACCATCTAGCCCCCCTGACCTCCTCATGCCTCCTAAATATAGTAAACTCGTATTCAAACCTGAAGCTGTATCTCTGCATGCTGTTTCCTCAAAACAGCAAGCTACCTGCTGACATCATCAGAAGTGGTGATCCAATCACAATGCTTCTCCATAGGATTGGCTGAGACAGACAAGGAGGCAGATCAGGGGAAGAGCCAGCACAATTCAAACACAGCCCTGGCCTATCAGCATCTCCTTATAGAGATGAATTTACTCAATTAATCTCTATGGGGAAAGTTCAGTGTCTGCATGCAGAGGGTGGAGACACTGAATGTGTTGATGCATTTTAGGCAGCCATGACCCAGAAAGGATCTCTAACAGCTATCTGAGGAGTGTCCAGTGAAGTTATCACTAGACTGCACTGTTAACACTGCATTTTCTTTGAAAAGACAGTTCTTACAGCAAAAAGCCTGAAGGTAATGATTCTACTCACCAGAACAAATACAATAAGCTATAGTCGTTCTGGTCACCAGAGTGTCCCTTTAATAAAGGTATCCTGGCAGAATTCCAAGGACTGTTTAATACATTTATTTGGAAACATATAGAGCAATGGTAGTATTTAAAATTCTATTAAGAAGAAGTAATCGACAGAGCCTTGGTCTGCGTGACATAACTAGAATCTATGATTCAGCATAGCTTGCGCATATAGTTAAGTGGTTTGTCATTAATGATTCTAAATATCTAATTATATTCAGATACTAAATATAATAGTATATCCATATATGTTAATAGCTTTCCCTTCCTGGACCTTCAATTCTTTCCTACAACTGTGCCAGCCTTTAATCTTCATTGAAAATGTTTCTAGCAATCTACTTTTGTACCATACCCAGTGTTGTATTTAGGATTTGTGCTGCCCTAGGCAGGACGGTGCTCGGGCAACGCACCCCTCTCTCCCCAATTTCAATATGCACACACACATTCACTGAGAGACACACACTCACTGACACACACTCACTCAAATTCACTGACACACTCACTGAAACACACACACTCACATTCACTGACACACACTCACTGACTGACTGACTCACTCACATTAACTGACACACACACACACACACACACATTTCCCCCACTCACAATTATTATTATTTCTTTTTTTTAAATTGAAATCCACTCAGCCTTCCTACTTTTGGGATAACTGGGTGGATTTTTCACCTGGGGTCCAGTGGGGCTGCTGGGCAGGGAGGCGGCCAGGCGTGCAGGCGGGCGGTTGTTTCCTGGGCTGGCAGGCAGCCACACTAAGCTGTCAGTGAGGGAGCACTTTCCCTTGAGCTCTCTGCTCAGCTCCCTCGCGCACTGCAGAGAGATGCTGGGAGCCGGATTATGACGTCATATTCCGGCTCCCGGCATTACTGCGGGTCGTGCAAGTTTAGTGTGACTGCTTAGTGTGGCTGCCCGACCGCCCACCCAGGAAACAACTGCCTGCTTGCCCCGAGGGAGCCCAAAGGTGGCCAGCCGGCCAACCCTGGGGCTCCCATAAACCAAGGCAAACAGGGTATTTGCCTGGGCATTTAGGGCAGCGTTTTTTGCTGCCCCCTGGAAATTGCTGCCCAAGGCAAATGCCTTGTTTGCCTCGTGGTAGACACATCCCTGACCCTACCAATACCTTCTGTGTCACTTTACCATGCTCCCTAAGCAGGGCCCTCAACCCCCTCTGTTCCTGTGCCTCCAACTCGCCTGGTTACAAATATGTGTCGGTACTGTAGAATTTGTTGGCGCTTTATAAATAGTATTAAAAATAATAATCCTAGTTCTCAGAATGTCTTTGTTTGCCACTCTGGAGGACACATTCTCTTCTTGTGGTGTATGAATATGGAACAGTACGAGTATTAACACAGGTGAGTGCCCATTTTTCACTTGAAACCTATTCTCCTGTATAGGATCCAGACTACAACCTGACTTTAACTTTGTAAATTGTACTTGGTAAATGAAATGAAAAACATTCAAAGAATCACATTTTTTTAAAAGTATTTTGGATTATATTGTTACATCTCCAGTTTCTTTTGTGTCCTTTGCACACCAATAAATTGTAACCTCTATGCTAAGCTCCCATTGTGCAAAGGGATAAGAACATGCTGTTTTTCCAATGTAACAGAGTCCACATGAGCATACCACATACCAATACATACATTTTATTTTTGGTATAAAATATAGTGAGATATTTTCCCTATATATGTGGGAAATATAAAAAAAATGTTTTGTATCTTATTTCCAGTATGCTCGTAAGTTAAGCATGCCCTCCAGGCTCCAGCCAAAGAAACATTTAGGGGCCTCTTCATTGAATACTGAAATATTTTGAATATTTAGGTTTCAGTTTACTGAAATCTGATATTTAGTGAATAAACCACCTTTGAATATCGTTGGCTGGATTCAGTGACAATTGTTTTTATGAATACGAACACTATAGTGTTAGGAATATAAAACGGTGTCCCTCTGAATCTAGATAGATAGACAGACAGACTACACACTCTTGAATTATTATCATGTTTAATAAACTTGTAACTTCTTTTACCAATAAGTATTGTTTTTTAATTTATACTTTGTTTGATTTATGTTCTAAAAATTATAGCATTAAACAATAAAATAATATATTTTAGGTAATTGGGTGATTTTGTACTGTAGGTTGGTAACATACATCTATGACAATCTGCTTGCATTTAACTAATTTCTCATTAAACTGGCCTTCCTGCTGGGTTATCTGTTTTATAGACCTTTATTAGGTTGTAAAGAAACTATGTTTTTTTTGGACAGTTGACTTTATGTTTAAGATGAGTCAGTTGCCTTTTTTTTTATTTACCATCACATGTTCCTGCTCTCTCTTAATGACAGTCTATATTAAATATCTTCTCTATTATACCTTTTTAAACAGCCTTTTTTTGTCTGAAAAGTCAGGTAGAAAATACTTAAAGGACAACTGTCATATCTAAACTATTTTTTAACATAATAATCCTTTCAGACTGCCTGACTCAATGTATATACGTATGGCTGAAGGATCCTGTTATATAATAAAGGTAGGGGGAGTTTTTCTAAGAAAAAATAAATGAACATATACTTCATTTAAAAAATCAATTTTCTTTAAAAACTCAATGAAAGGATTACTATATTTTTTTTAAAAAGTATTTAGGTGGCTGTTGTCCTATAAATATTAATTAGTCATAAGTCACTGTGGCTCTCAAATCGTGATCAACCAACAAGTGATTATTCGAGCATCATGGAAGTTGTAGATATACTGAAGCCAGAATGGAATGTGAAAGATACTCATTCTTACTTTGCATTGTAATATCTTTGCACGTGCAAGATATCAAATAATTTTTATTTTTATTTTTTTAACTGTATTTCATGGATTTAGAATTTAAAGCATTATGGATTTAGGATTTAATGCATCTGATACAGGCGGCAACTGCACCAGGGCAGTGGGGGATTTATGAACTGGAGTTTTCTTTCCTAATGTGCAGGCTGTTTTTAAGATTTCTCTTGAAATAAATATTTAATATAAAGCTGCTGCTGCTGTTTCCTACCTTTCTACCCTTATATACTGGAAACAAAAGTCCAAGCCTGTAATGAGTGGAGCCTGAGCGCATCTGTAGCCTGAACATTCTCTACCTGCTCCACAATTGTGAGTGGCTTTTCACCTAAACATTGATTTGTGGCTTTGTCATAGTATTACATTATATTTTTTTTCTCTTCATATTTAGGAAATTAATCTATTGTATGCTGTAAGGGATTATTTAAGCAGTCTTGCACATATTCCACTATTATTGAAACACTTTAGTGTATTTTGGGAAGAAGCACTTTGTTATATGCACTTTAATAAATTTGTGTGCACTTTATACAATTTAGGTGCACTTTAGTGAATTTTTATCATCAACACTCTTTTTTTGGTTTATTGATTTTGTGTGTATTTACTGGGCTATTACACTTTATTAGGTGATGCTTGCTAGATTGTTGTTTTTATGCAATATTTTAGATCACTTTGTCGAATCTTGTATTCACTTGAGTTTTTGGTATTTACAATATTGCTGTTTCCAAAGAAGTCAGGTGAATAAAGTCTTGCACCACATCTGACTTACCTACTGTGCATTACAAATTCATTCTTTTTTTACATACTTCTATCTTCGCCCACACCTGATTTACCTACAGTACAAATTCCTGCTACATTCCTATACTTCCACCCTCTTCTTTGCCAAGCAAGAATATTTTACCTTTTTCATCCTCACTTACTCAAGTGATCCAAAATGCCTTTTACATATCTTTAACTCCCTCCTCGGCCCACTGCAAGCCCACCCTTAACTGACCTCATAGTGATTTTGCATGTTACTTTACTGAAAAGATTAACAAAATCAGAATTGCAAACACCCCTTTTTCTGCTTCTCCTCCATTAGTCCACTTTCATTTTGTTCCCTCTTTCA
Organism: Pelobates fuscus; assembly: GCF_036172605.1. Taxonomy (NCBI): domain Eukaryota; kingdom Metazoa; phylum Chordata; class Amphibia; order Anura; family Pelobatidae; genus Pelobates; species Pelobates fuscus. The sequence goes on along the minus strand of NC_086318.1, from coordinate 211,618,612 downwards.
TTCTTAACTATTTTTCTCTGAAAAAAAGTCTCTAACTTTCTTCTTCCCTGTCAACCTACCATTTATTATCTTAATCCCCACAACTCTTATCTTGTACAATCCGTTTCCCTTAGTCTGGTCCAATTTCTAACGCATATGTTACACTTCTATCTGTCTACTGGCATCTTCCCCTCTTTCCGCAAACATGCAATAATCAATCCCATCCTTAAACCCCACCTCTTGACCCTACTTCTCCTTGTTATGTACCATCTGATTTTCCCCTAGCTTCCAGTGCTGGGTATCACCATAGTCCAGCTTTTGTTCTCTCCTTCCAGTGTTAGGTTTTACCACACACCATTTTTTACTAGATTAGTTCAACAAAGGCATTTTATCCATCAATCTATCTTCCCCTCTGGCATGCTGTAATTCTATTGTGTCTTTACCCTTTCCTCATAGTGTGAGGTCATTTGAGCAACTCTTTTCTCTGGTAATATTTTCAATGGTATGTCAATTGCTTGTTGTCAGATAACATGTAAAACTTATATGTTGGCACTATAGACATGAATAATAATACTATTCGTTTTAAAGCTGGAGTCCCAAAGAATACCTAATCCCTGATCACTACATCTGTGAAATGCAGCTTCCACCACACTCATACTTATCAAATCAAGCACTGACAGATACAGATTAAGATCCAAACTTAGATGTATAACTGATTAAAGGGACACTATAGTCACCATAACCACTACAGTTTAATGTAGTGGTGTCTATAGGATGTTGCCGCAGTGTTAGCACTGTAAACCCTGTCTGTCTGAGAAAAGGCAGTGTTTACTTTGCTGCCTAGTAACACCTCTAGGTGCAGTCACACTCTGCATGGAGACTCTAAACGTTCTCCATAGAGGATGCTAATTGTCGCAGGCCAACATTTTGTGACACATGTGCAAAAGCTTTCCACTACTTTCCAATGGGAAATCATTGGATTGGCTAAGATTATAAAAATTGATTGTAACGAACCCCTTGTATTTCGTATGATACGTTCTGAATCACTCCCAAAATGCTAGAGGCTTGAGTGATTATAGCCCGTTCGCATAGTACGCAAGTTGGTACTCTCCTGAAATCCAAGCAGGTTGTGAGAAAAATCAGGGGTTTCGTTGTTCGCATATCCAAACATCAGTCAAGACTTGATGAAGGGTACAACAGGAATGATTTATTATGGCCAGATGGCCCACTTTGATACACAAACCCCCAACATGGGGTCTCCAGCAAAAGTATGGTAAAACATGCCCAGGAGTCTTTGTGTCTAGGAGATAATTGAGTGTACTTTGCTTAAACTAATTATCTCCCAGGACCTAGATGTACAGAAAATAAAACACAAAACACAGCAAAATACCCATGACACACATAGAAACCCCCACAAGTACTATATCCCCAGATAGCCTGGATCTGAGTGCCCAACATATCCAAATAGGGCTCAGATTCCCTGAACACGGCCGAATTGCCACTGAGGTAAAGTTTTACCAACCCGCACAAAATTCTATCACACGTGGAGTCTGCCCCAAATCTTTCCAGGAAAAAAGTGGTAGCGGTCGGTCACTTTCGGGACGTCCAAAAAGAACAAACTGTCGAACGGTTTCCCAGGCTCATAGGTAGCGATTGTTCGCCTAGTTCGTGCGAACAATCACACTGAATAGCGCTCTCCTGGCTTATCAAGAATAGAAGCAGGTGTTCGTACAAAGTTACAGGTGTTCACGGGATCGAGTGTCCGACTTAGAGTCCCAGACACTCGACGACCAAGTACTGCTGCCTGCTTTCGGGAAACACACAACTTAAGTTTGTGGTTTTCTTTGAAGTTAAATGAGCCAGGGGGGTGGCCAGTGTTCTGTAGATCAATCTACCGAATGCAGGGAAAATAACTGGGACAAGGTAATACAGGGTTTTGTCACGTGGATGATCTCAGCCATGGATGTGGAGCCAGGTGTGGCCAGCTACAGAAAGACCAGTGTGTCCTGGGATAAAAGGTAAGTAAATTCACCTTTTTACTGCACAGAGATGGGGCCGGCCAGCTAAACAGCCACTTCACCACTATTTGTAGTCCTGACATTCCTTTAAAGTCTATTATCTATATAATATCAATTCATTTTAAAGAGCTGGATACTTAAAGGAACACTATAGTGTTAAAACGACCATTTAGCCCCCTTGCCTCCCTAAATATAGTAAAATCTTACTTGTATTCATGTCTGAATCTGCTGGCTCTGCCCTGTCTACTTCTGAAACTGCCTGTGTCTACTAACATCATCTGAAGTGGTGGTCTGAGACAATCACAATGCTTCCCCATAGGATTGGCTGCGACTGTCAAGGAGGCAGATCCAGTGCAGAGCCAGCACAAGTCAAACACAGCCATGGCCAATCAGCATCTCCTTGTAGAGATGAATTGAATCAATACATGCCTATGAGGAAAGTTCAGTGCCTGCGTGCAGAGGCTGTAGACACTGAATGGCAGTGCTGCTTACTCTGCAGCACTGCCCAAGGAAGCACCTTTAACAGCCATCTGAGGAGTGGCCAGTATGTTATGACTAGGCTGTAATGTTAATACTGGTGAGATACAAATCACAGAAAATGTATATAACTAGCAAATAATAGAGGTAGACATCATAGTTATGTTAAGCTACTTTATACTCATATTATTTATTATACTAAGTATTTATTAAGGTTGTGAAAAGATTACTGATTTCCTTGTGTAGGCTAGCCATAATCAGATGTGATCTGGTAGCATGCCTGCATTGTCCTGCTCTCTCTGTGGTAGCCTACAACAATGAAAAAGAAGGCAGCCAGGCAAAAGAAGATATTGGTTGCAGTTCCTTGTCAAATCGTACTTATGACAACAGGAATTCTGGAACAGCAAACCTATAAGTATAGAAACAGTATGACCTGTCATTGTACTTTCTTCAGATCCCTCACCTGAAGATTGTTGAAGCCGTGGATTAGAGCACACTGTTGAGATATTTTGAACAAAAGATTGGTTGTTTACACATTCCCTAATGACAGTCAAGAAAGAAAATGCTTTTCTGAATTCAACCTAAGTAAAGCTGATTTTGTAGCAATGAATGTAGTAAAGCAGACTTTTCCATAACCTGTCTCCTCCACATTCTTAACTATACCATCATCATCATCATCATCATCATTTTGATATCTTTAAAAAAATTTTTTTACTCGCTTAAGGGCCGGGTCTATGCCGTCCTGCAGAGCTTCTTTAACGCCATTTGATGGTATAGACCACCATGCAGTAAAGGTACCAACAAGGGTTGAATCCCTGCTGAGAGCAAGGACACACAGGTATCATTCAATACTTACCGGCTCTAGACTAACAGACTATGAGCAGCACTAAAGTTGTAATCTTAGCATGCCATCTTTTGCAAAGTTTTAGCTTTAAAACTGTATTTAGAACTTCTTAAAGTGTATTGAAATTCTAGACATATCTACCATTTTAACAATTAAAACAAATTGGTGAATCTGTTTTGAGTTAATTTTCTTTATTTGCACCTGGAGTGTAGAAATTATAAGATGTAAAACTGAGAAAAATATTTTTATTTTATTTATTTTTTTCATTTTTTTTTCAGACTACTTTTTATTCCATTATGCATGTAAGGTATCAAAAGAAAGTCCTAATTCTCTTAAAAAATATATATATATTATTTATGAGTGCACTTAAACAGAAAGGGAAAAATCAAGGTAGAATGAATGCATGGCAAAAGTGCCAAAAATACCTTGTTCAAAAACGCATTGCATCTCAAAAAAGCCTTGGTCCTTAAGGGCTTAAATGCAGAAAAGGGGACGATAAGCATTACAAGGTATAGATGTTTGCTAAGAGTGTTAATATTAAAGTAGAGCTTTGGATGAGCAGGTTGTAATAATGGAGGAATGTGGAGAGTTGTTTGATGAGAATTACAGAACAATAATAAATATAACAGACCCTGGTATTTTAGCTATCCTTAGATAACAATATCATATAACCAAAGTATGGTGAGAATAGTTACATGTTCAAGATTTTTCTAAGGTAACATGTATTTTGATTTAAATTTGATTTAAATTGGTGAAATATGTTAGCTGAAGACTGAAAATAATGTTGTAAAGTAAAATATGTGCACAAAATTAGGTTGTAATGATCACTGTATCACAAAAACAATTCATAAGCAGCAAGCATAGTTTAGTAGATTAAACTATTGTCTGTTTGTGGTGTTAGTGCTAAAGCACTCTGCTTTGATATTTTTGTTTTAAATTGATATTTCGTATGCTTGAGCCTTAGATAAATATAGAACAAGCAGTGGAGGAACTACCGTGGTCGCAGCTGCGACTGGGGCCGCCACTCCAGGGGTGCGGCCACACTATGTGTGTCTGTATGAATCTCTATATGTGTGTGTATGTATGTCTGTGTGTGTGTGTCTATATGTATGTATGTGTGTCTGTCTGTGTGTATGTATGTGAATGCATGTCTGTGTGTATGTATGTCTGTGTGTCTGCATATGTATCTTTTTGTATATGTGGAGGGAGGGGGGAACGTATGGGAGGGGGGCGGTAAACGCATGGGGGGAGGGTGGCAGAGGGGGCCCCAGGGCACCTTTAGCACCAGGTCCCTGTGATTTCTAGTTACGACTCTGAGAACAAGCAAATCTATATCATTATTTCATTAGCACCCTAACTCATCTATAGCATAATTTTAAACTATGATTCATATAAAAACTAACTGCTGATTGAACTTTTTCATAAATGAATAATATTCTCTGAGACTTCAAAATGAGAGCACAATGAGTAGTCAGTCACACGGGAAGGTTTATCAAGATAAAATGCATGCTAGTGTGGGTGTAAAGTTATAAATGTTTAGAGACATTCTACTGGTTTCCCCAGCAAATGCACTTTAATTAGCACTTGGCCTGGTTTTTGCTTTGATAAATCTGCCTTTTAGTGTGTGTCTTTGCAAACCACCTGTAAAGATATCCGATTTGTTATTTCTAATGTTCTAACTTTATCTTTTAAAGTCCAGGCTTTTGATACATTCACAATTTAGAATATAACTCTTCATTCTTGATATAAGTCCATAATTAAAAGGCCATTAATGCACTGATTAAATAACAAAATAAGAACCAAATTAATGATTTTTCATTTTATTGTAAATGTTATATTCTAACCTTTAAAAAAAATAAATTGAAATTTGATACAGCAAATATTTGTTATTAGTCAATTGGCCTTCTTAATACAGTTATTTGCATTGTTTATGAATGTGCCTTTATTGCAATGCATAGCACTAAAATAAACACAGAAGAAATGTAAATAACCAAAGTTGTATGAAATTATTAGTGTTTCTTTATTGAAGCTAGTGGCAAAATAAAGTCATGATTAATAAATGCAAATGTATGAGCAAAGCATCACATGTTGCAAAATGTCAATAAAAGGTGCTTATTATTTAGCTTTGTTTTCTACTACAAAGATTTCCACTTCGTTAAATGTTATACACTTTCTTTTTCTTTTTTTAAATCTTCAGATCCTAAGAAAGAACTATGATAGCAACTGGAGGTGTCATAACAGGACTGGCCGCCTTGAAGAGGCAAGATTCAGCCAGATCCCAGCATCTTTTGTCCAGACCTGCATCACCACCTCCTGAAAAGAAACCTGTAAGGCGCCGTCCCCGAGCAGATGTAGTTGTTGTGAGAGGGAAAATTCGGCTTTACTCTCCATCTGGCTTTTTTCTTATTCTTGGAGTAGTAATATCTGTTGCAGGAATAGCTATGGCAGTTCTTGGGTACTGGCCACATAAAGAACAATTTTTAACATCAGAAGTCACCATAGAGGTTAATAAGACCCACATGTTTGGAGAAGCTGGAATGATGGTAACGTTTTTTGAACAACATTTACACTCAGAAAAAATGAAAATGTTGGGACCGTTCACAATGGGTATTGGAATATTTATTTTTATATGCGCCAATGCAATACTTCATGAGAATCGAGACAAGGAGACCAAGGTCATTCACATGAGAGATATTTATTCAACTGTCATAGACATTCATAGCATGAGGATAAAAGAGCAGAAACATTTAAATGGAGCCTTTTCAGGCTTGTATGGGGAAGCTGAATACAGACCTCCTGACAATCCTTGTGCATCTAAACTTGCAGCAAACACGATTGCCTCATTTTCAAATAGCTACAAAAGCTGCAGCTCCATGGATGATGAGGAAAGCAGCCCTCGTCCTAATAAAAGCTTTGCTAACCTTCTGCCACCTCTTCTCATGGAACGCTCTGGTTTTGGTCTTCACTCTCATTCCAACAAGGTAACAGATGATAGAAGTAGTGGTTCTAAAAAATGCGAGACAAAATCGATTGTATCATCATCAATCAATGCTTTTACATTGCCTGTAATAAAGCTGAACAATTGTGTTATTGATGAACCTGACATTAATAACATAACTGAAGACTCAGAAAATAATAGTAGGCAAAGAAATGTATCAATAGATTCATTAGCTATTCCATCACCAGTCATAAATAGACCTTATAAACCTGCTAATACCCCACTACAGCGCAGTTATTCCAATATAGAAGCACTGACCACTGAACCTTCAATAGCAACTGGACCCCCTAGTGGGCAACTTTTATCACCAGGAGCTGCCAGGAAGCAATTTGGATCTAATACATCTTTGCATATTTTGTCTTCACATTCCAAATCTTTAGACTTAGACAGAAGACCTTCTACTCTTACAGTTCAGGCTGAACAAAGAAAGCACCCAAGCTGGCCAAGACTTGATCGTAGCAATAGCAAAGGGTACATGAAACTTGAGAATAAAGAAGATCCAATGGACAGGTTAATAGTGCCACAGCAATCTCAATCTGCAAAAAAGGACTATACCAACAAGGAAAAACTACTCATGATCTCAAGATCACATAATAATTTGAGTTTTGAACATGATGAATTTTTGAGCAACAACCTAAAGAGAGGGACTTCTGAAACAAGATTTTAATATGCTATATTTTCTTGAAACTATGTTCTATTACCCAAAATATTAGAATTTTCTTCTTTTGGTAAATTGTTTTTAATTGTTTATTACCAAAAAGTCAATTGTTACAGTTGATCACGGAGGAGTAGCTGTATGTATTAATGACAAATAACTATGACTGATTAACTCTTATGTAATTCATGTGGTTTGTGTAAGCCAAAGAAGTGTTCCCATGGAATTCCAATGCTTACTTCAACTATTTTTATGTTTTTTTTTAAATAGTTAAATGTGCCCCAAATTATAAATGTCTTTTTTTTTTGTATGGTATCTTTGGTATGTAATAATCCACTGAAACTGCTACAATGTATTGTTTGGAGAGCGAAGGTAAGTTGAGATCTGAAAAGCCAAAGTAAATAAGTACTGTATGTAATAAATTACTTATACTGATGAGATATAGTTGTTGAAAAGTATAACATGCAAATTGTCTTTTTTTAACAAACTTTTTAAAAAAACTACTTTAGTGAAAGTATATTTTATTGTCTACATTGTGAAATTTCACCATATTAAAATGTGGTAATTAGTCTTTGCTTAATCCATTCTCTTGAAACATTGTATATCAATATGTTGTTCTACTACAAAAAATGTCAGCCACTACCAAAGTCCCACATTGATCAGGATTGCAGAGCTGTCTATGCATGTCTCAGACGTTGCTTATCTATCTGAATGCCTATGGGCCACATGCAACAATAAAAAACATATTTTAGTACTGTATTTAAATTACAATTTAAGAATTATTGTAAACACCCTCCTGAGTATGCCACACTATGGGGTACATAATATGATGAGCACCCAGTCCCACCTTATCAAGTCTAATTCTGAGTACACTATTGCTTACATAAATAAGTAGTGGCCAGGTTAATTTACAGCAGCCTGTAAAATGTGGCATTATCCGTTAAATCTCAGCACTATAACCACAATGCAGTCCCTTCAGGTTTTTCCAAGCCATTTTCAGATGGTGATCTCCCAGCAACCAATTTACACAGAAATAAAGAATCATAGACAAAATGTTAATTGCTTCAGTCATCGTACATGGTGACCTAATATAGTCTATTAGAGTAGAAAATTGATTTCTGTCTCATGACTTGAGAAAGTACTCCAAATGCAATAGCCACTACAACATATTATAGTGGTTGTGGTGCAAGAAGTGTTTGCGTGGTGCTCCTTGATTTTTGACAAATAGTTTTTCAATCTTTTTGACAAAGAACATGGCAAAAAAACACCATCTTCAGCTACTGCTGAAATAATATTGCTTCTATATTTTCTGTACAAATCTGGAGAGCAGTGATGGTGTGCTATGCTTAGCTGTCCCCGGAACTTGCAACATATTATTTCCCTCCAAATTTGGACCAATTATGAGGAAGCTATTAAGAAATTCTCTATTAAATATAAAAGGTGGATGGCATTGTCCTACATCAGTATAATAATTGAAAACTTTTGGGCAGTTTTTCATTTTCTTTTTTTTTTTTAATGAAAATTGTTATTGTTCATCATTATTATTATGCTACTGCATAGAATTTATAGCTTGTACATTGTAGTTCCCAGCAGTCATCCTCATTAAATGTAGTTCATTGAAGCAAGGAATACCTGTAGACAAAACACAGAAATTCAGCCAATCAGATTAGTAACAAAACAAAAAAACATATGCTAAAAGTTTAACTTTCTATAACTGTGTTATTGTTCATCTGTGTAGTTTATCAATCATCCTAAAGTAATTGGGTTTATGCAATACAAACAAATTGTAAAGAATTGAAAAACTGAATTGCAGAATTAACAAAGTTTAGTAATTTGCTATGTTTAGTTTTCATTTCACTACGGGTTAAAGGGACTCTCCAGTGCCGGGAAAACATATCAGTTTTCCTTGCACTGCAAGAGCCTGCAGTGCCTCTCTCCCTCCCACCCCCATCCCATGTTGCTGAAGGGGATAAAATCCCTTCAGTGACTTACCTTAATCCAGCGCTGATGTCCCTCCACACTGGGTCAGACTTCGCCCACGCTCGTCCCCCGACGTCAGCCGGGGGGAGGGGGGGACCTAATGCGCATGCGCAGCATTATTCAATACTTTCCTATGGGGATTCCGTCGACGCTGGAGGAACTCATGCATAGCATAGCATGAGGACCTCCAGAGTCGTTTAAAACACTTTTTCTGATATACAGCCACTAGAGGAGGACTTAACCCTGCAAGGTAATTATTGCAGTTTATAAAACCTGCAATAATTACACGTGTGTAGGGTTAAGGGTGGTGGGAGTTTGCACCCAGACCACTCCAATGGCCAGAAGTGTTCTGGGTGCCTGGAGTGTCCCTTTAATGTTTACCATATAAGCCCAATTGTTTTGTTGTGATTAAATCTCAGTTATTCAAAAATAAATATGCAAAAGTTGTCACTAAATTTAGAATAATGTGTTCTATGTAGAGTTGTGACCATAGCAAATATGGCTATAAATTATATTTTCTTGTTAGCTCAAATACTTGGAACCTTGTTGCTACCTCTGTCTCATTGTCTTACATAGTTACATAGGCTGAAATGAGACTTGTGTCCATCAAGTTCCTTCCTCACATTTGTTTTTTGCTGTTGATCCAAAAGAAGGCAAAAAAAAAAAAAAAAAAAACAGTTTAAGGCACTTACAATTTTGCAACAAACTAGGAAAAAAAAATAATTCTTGACCCCAGAATGGCAGTCAGATTTATCCTTGGATCAAGAAGCATTTACCCTACATAGAAAAATTATATCCTTGAATATTCTGTTTTTGCAAGTATGCATCCAGTTGCTGTTTGAACATCTGTATGGACTCTGATAAAACCACACTTCTTACAATGACCTTTATTCTTCCCTAGCAGATCTGATGACTTTATAGGAGAACTGTCACTTCCCAGAATGTATACTGTAATGTTTACATATCCCTATATTTATCAAATATATATTAGTGAGGTGGGAAAAGGCAAATTAATTGTAACATTTTTCACATCTATATCCTGCAACTGGGCTCCTCCTTCTTTTCTTCCTGTCAATTCATGTCAATCATTGTTATGCCCTCTGTCAGTCAGCAAGTGATTGAGAGAAATGGTTGGTGGCTATGTTTAAAAGTTTTGTGTTCTGAAGATTAGTCTAAAATATTCTATGTGGGACCGACCTCATTTTGGTCCTTTATGGTGTTAATATTTCTGAGAGTCTGAAGCACTATGACTGTGTAATGTGCATTATGTGATGTACCATGAACATCTTTCTTTGCAAGATATAACTTCAATAAAATACAAACTGAAATAACAAAAGTGGGGCATGTTGCTTCACCCCTTTTCTATATTTGCACCTTTAAAAACTTTTTAGAACAGAACACTTTTTTTTCATATAACTTTTTATTGTTTTGCAAGTTATGGGGTACAGAAAAGAGAGGGGGGGGTACGAGATTACATATTTCAGCAAGTTATACAATATGCGAACGTGTTATACAGAAATAAGACACAAATTCATTACTATACAATTTGGGATGACACAGTGGGGTGGTAGTAGGGGAGAGAAGGCCTACAGGGCAAAGAGGGGTGGAGGGATAGGTAGGGTTGAGCAGCGGTGGGTCAGTGTTCTTACATCTCATGGTATGGCCATGCACATTGGTAGTAACCTGATAAGTTATCTGTCGGAGCATTCGTTACGGGTTTTGTTTGTTCAATACTTTAGCATATATTGTCCGCCATGGTTGCCATGCGGTTTCGAACCGTTGTGTGTCTGCACTTTGGTGCGCTGATATGCTCTCATAAATCTGATATTGTTGGATCTTGTCCCATAACTGAGACTTGGATGGGCAGGCTTGTGATTTCCAGTTAGTTGCTATAAGGTTCCTAGCAGCTAATAGTATGAGAGCACTAATTTGCTTGTGTTCCCTAGGAATCCTGGTCGGGAATATAAGCAGGAGGTACGTTTGGGGATTCGGGGTGAGGCTCCCCACGCCCAGCACCTCCAGCAAACTCCGGACTTCTGTCCAGAGGGGCTGAATCACTGGGCACGACCACCATATGTGGAAAAAAGTTCCCATCTCCTTGGAGCACCTCCAACACGTTGGCAGCACAGTAGGGTAAATTTTGTGTAGTCTCAGTGGTGTCAGGTACCATCTGTAGAGCAGTTTTCTATGTGCTTCAATGTGTGTGTAGCATTTAGTGAGTTTAGAGAGACCGTTGAGGGCCTGAACCCAATCTTCAGTGGATAAATTGAGGGAGCAATCTTCCTCCCATTGCTTTTTACACTGGGGAGTTTGACGGGGGACTACTTCTTCCCACATTTTATAGCAGAGGGAGATAGACTTGGGTTTGCTTGGTACGGCCCAGCATCTTTCTATAATTCCCTCTGTTGAAGGGTTTTTCTCACGGGTATCGTCTTGTTTTTGTACGTGAGTCAGTATGGTACCTTTAAGTCTGAGGTATGTGAATAGTTCCACCGGTGGTAGGTGCCATTTCGCTTGTATGTCAGCGAACTGTATAACCTCCCTGTCCTCCAGCAGGTGTTGTATGTTGGTGATACCAGCTTTAACCCACCTGTTTAGAGGTAGGTGCGGTGAAGTGGCTTTTAGAGCCGATAGTGGTGCCCTGACGTGATACATGGTTTTACATCCTAGTGAGGACATGAACGTGTCCCAGATGCTGAGTGTGAGAGTGGTGGTTGGGTACAGGGCTAGTCCGGGGGGTCTTAGGTGTTTGGGTGTCCACAGGGTGTCAACCATGTTCCCTCCCTGAACCTGTTTGTTCTCCATATCTACCCAGCTTAATTCTCCTTTAGGGGAGTGTAGAAGGATCCCGGCTGTTAGCGCTGACGCTTTGTAGTATTGGGCTATATTTGGTAACCCCACCCCCCCTTGTTTGACTTGTGTGTACAGGAGTTTGGCAGGGATCCTAGGTCTTTTATTGTCCCATATAAAGGCATTACATATTTTTTGTAGGGTTTTGAGTATGGGTTGTGCTATCTTTAGGGGAAGCATGCGAAAGATGTATAGGACCTTGGGCAATATGGTCATTTTGAAGGCGTTAATCCTTCCCAACCAAGAGATATGTGTATGTTTCCATCTCAGTGTCTCCGTTTTGCACATGTTGGGGAGAGTTGAAAGATTTAAGCGGGCAGTTTTGTCAACTGAAGGCGCAATTTTAACCCCCAAATATGTAAGGGAGGATGACCTCCAATCGAATTGGTGTTTGTCTTTTAGAGTTGTTATGCGGCCTGAAGGCAGGTTAACTGGTAATGCCTGGGTTTTGTCCTGATTTAATTTATAGTGGGAAACCAGGCCAAAGTCTTTAAGGGTATGTACCAGGTGGGGTAGTGAATGTTCCGGGTCTGTTAACGTCACTAGGACATCATCGGCGAATAGAGCCAATTTGTGTTCTTGGCCTAGTACTCGTATTCCTTTGATGTTTTGATGACTGCGGATCTTTTGGGCCAAAGGTTCTAGTGACAGAATATATAGGAGGGGGGATAGAGGGCAGCCCTGGCGTGTCCCATTGGTGATATGGAATTTGTCCGAGATGAAGCCTCCACTAGAAACCTTGGCAGCTGGCGTGCTATACAGTGCATTGATACTTGTGATCATTTCTGGTGGGAACCCATATTCTTCTAAGACCCTAGACATGTATGTCCAATTGAGGCGATCGAAGGCCTTCTCCGCGTCCAGCGCAAGGAGAAGGCCCTCTGTGTTGCTCTTATCCATACATGCCAACGTGTTTAGAATGCGTCGGGTGTTATCCGAGCCTTGTCGGCCGCGGACAAACCCTGATTGGTCGTTATGCACTAGTTGCGTGAGGAAGGGGGCTATTCTGTTGCTAAGTATTTTGGCGTATATTTTGGCATCTCCATTCAGCAATGATATGGGTCTGAAATTTTTACACTGTGTAGGTGGCTTCCCGGGTTTAGGGAGTGTGGAGATGTGGGCCAGGAGAGTCTCTTCTGGTAAGGCACCTTTGTTGCTACTCTGCCTATATAATTTTAGCAGGTGAGGTGAGAGGACAGCTGCAAACTGCTTGTAGTAAGTATTTGTGAGTCCGTCAGGTCCTGGTGACTTGCCTGTGGGCAACGCCTTGATCACTGCCGAGATTTCGTCCAGTGATATAGGCTTCTGCAAGGCCTCTATTGCGGTTGGGTTCAGTGAGGGTAGATGTAGGTCCGATAGGAAGTTGTCTATGTCTGTTTTTGTCGGGACTATAGTTGTTCCTTCGTGTTGAAGGTTATATAGTTGGCCATAGTACTTTGCAAAGGCATTTACTATCCCCTGAGGGTCAATAATTTTGTGGTTATTGCTATCTTGTAGGTGGGCAATTCTGGAGGCGACGGTTTTTTGTTTTATTTGTGCTGCTAATTTGGCTCCCGCCCTGTTCCCTGCTGCGAAGAATTTGTGTTTTGATTTTTGTAAAAGGTAGGTAGTTTTAGCCAGTTCAATATCCCTCAACTGGGATTGGAGTGCCAATAGTTTTCTCTGTAGAGTGTTATTGGGTGATCGTTTGTTCTCGTGTGTGAGAGTTTTAATCTCATTGACTATAGTCAAGTATTGCGTTTGTCGTACTTTTTTGGTGTGGCTAGCGTGTTTGATAAAGCTTCCTCTAATGACCGCTTTATGAGCTAACCAGACGTAGTCTGAGTTAATGTCCTGTTGATCGTTGTCTGTAAAATAGTTCTTGAGGTCTGTTGTTATTTGTTTGACTATGTGTGGTTGTGTTAGCAATTGGTTGTCTAGCCTCCAAGATGTTTGGCCTGTATTAGGGAATCTCTCTTTGAGTGTTAATGTGATAGGAGCGTGGTCTGACCACGTGATGTCTCCAATTTCTGTGTCCAGTATTTTTGTGAGGGATGTGGTCTTTATTAAGAACCTGTCTATCCTGGAGTAGCTGTTATGCACCGCAGTGTAGCAGGTGTAATCTGTTTCAGAGGGGTGTGTGATTCGCCAAGGGTCTACAAAGTCATGTGTTGCTAAGACTTCTTGAATGTTACGTGACTGTGTGAGCCTCCTCTTGGAGGTGGTCGTTGCCACTGTTTTCGAGGCTGATGAGTCTCTAAAGCTATCTAGAAGAAAATTGGTGTCGCCTCCAAGTATTACCTCCCCAAATTTATACAGGTTCAATAATGCAAACATTCTAGACATAAACTCCTCTTGGTTATCGTTAGGCCCATATATGTTCATTAAGGTGAAGGGGTTATTGTTGAGATGGCATTGAATTATCAGGTATCTACCTTTTTTATCAGTGATTTTTCGGATCAGTTCAAAAGTAGTTTGTTTGCTAATTAAAATGGACACTCCCCTTTTTTTTGTTGAATAGCAGGAGTGATAGTCTATAGGAAACCAGGGTGAATTGAATCTGGGGCGAGATCCCCATTTAAAGTGGGTTTCTTGAAAAAAAGCGACATGCGCCTTCTGATTTTTGGCCTCCAGCAGTGCCAATCTCCTCTTATTGGGTGTATTTAGCCCTTTTACATTAAGAGAAAGTACCTTGAGGGACATGTCGCCAGTGGTAATTCTAGGTTCGTTGTCTACCTGAGCTTTGTGACAGCGCCGTCGGAGTGTGTTGGCGACACTGGTGGGGGGGGAGGGGGGAGGGTTAGGTAGCACTATATAACAGAAAAACGTGAACTATATACAAGCCCGATAGCCAGGTGGCTGGTGCAGAAATCTGCTGACGGGTAATAAAGTGGCTTAGTACTTAAGCCTTGTGGGGTACCGTGGGTGCTGTCGTTGCGTTACTAATGGGGTATGCACACGTGGGGAAAAGCTAAAATAAAGATAACTCAAATTAGTGGGTGTGCTCCACTGGTAACACTCGGTATCAGAAATCACAATTCGTAGAGAAAGCGAAATATTCAGTATTATAACAATATCTAACTAATAGTTGTAACAATCATATATAATCAGCCGCCTCGTGTGGACTCTCGGCTGTACGCCACCATTAAAGTGAAGACAGGTATGAGGGTGCACAGGGGGATTTGCGTATATAGTCTCTGTTAACATATACATATCTGTGGTTTATCAACGATGGGCAGGAACGGTGCGCCCCAAGTTGTCGTCGTGTCGCTGGTATCTTTCTGGAATGTTCATGTTGTGCCAAGGGAGCGAGTTGTGGCCTTTCGTCTGCTTTCGGGGTGGTGATGTCGTCGGGGATCTGGAGCTGCCTGGCGGTGGTGGTATAGGAATGTCCCATTCTTTGAGTAGTCTCGCGCCGTCACGTGGCGTGGAGATTATCTTGTCAGTTCCATTCCTTTTAAGTAGTAATTTCGTTGGGAATCCCCATTTGTAAGGGATGTTAGCCGATCGTAAAGCAAGGGTTATTGGTGCAAATTCTCTTCTCTTGAACATAGTCGCTGCTGATAGATCAATGAACAACTTGATTTCTGCAAACTGTTGTGGCAGCGGAGGGTGCTTCCTGGAGGCCTGCATGATTTGGTCTTTCACTGTAAAGTAGTGGACTCTGGTGATTACGTCCCTTGGTGTGGAGGAAGGCAGGTGTTTAGGCTTAGGCAGTCTGTGCGTGCGGTCTAGCCGGAGGTCTGAGGCCTCTAACTCTGGGATGAGTGCCTTAAACATGTCCTGTACAAATTTAGGCAGGTCTTGTGGGCCCACTTCCTCAGGCACCCCCCTCAATCTTATGTTGTTTCTTCTGTCTCTGTCCTCATTGTCTGCTATTTTCCCTTCTAAGTATTGTACCTTTTGCTGCAATGCAGTGTGTGCTTCTGCTAAGTCGTTGTGGGCTTCCCTTAGCCCTTCTGTCGCCTCCTCTAAATGCGCCGTCCTGTCCCCTAGGGCCTGGATGTCTGCCCTGACGTCCGCCGCCATTTTAGAGAAATCGGAACGGAGAGTGGACTGCAGGGACTGCAGCATGTGGCTCACGGAGGCATCCGTGGCCGGTTGGGTACAGGGGGGGTCCGTTGGATCCTGACACTCACCCGGTTCGCAGTCTATAGCTGTGGGGCTGCGGTCGTCGGCGCCATCTTGGCTGTCACTGCGGCCCGTTGTGAGGTGCGAGTGGAGGGTTCTCTGCTTCATTTTTTTCGTTGACTTAGTCGACATGACTTCCCCTGAGCTCTCCTCGGTTTTCAGTCGTGTTTTGGCGGTGTAATGCTGTGTTACACGCTGTGTTAGTCCACGGAATGGCGGAGCGCTCAGATTATGCGACTGCTTCCATGCGGAGTCAGGCCACGCCCCCAGAACAGAACACTTTTAATACATAATACCACAGTATTTTTGTTTCTAATCTTCTTCTGCAATATCTGCACTGTCAATATTCGCCTTGCTTGAACTAGGTTATGAAAATTTTTAAAATACATTTAAAAAAGTCTTAAAAATAAATAAAATTTCTTTAAATAAATCTAAATCTAAAAAACGAATCCAATAAAAAGAAAACAAGTTAAAGGTGATTTGCAATATTTTACCAATGGTTTAAACTCTAAGAAGTGGTAGTATCCCTTGCAGGGGGTAGTGTAATATTTTTTTTTTTTAACCAAATTCTCAATCTCCTCTCTGTCTTCTGCTCTTCCTTGTTTTTGCAAGTCCATCTATCCAACCACATTTTTATTTGTTGAGTCTGATGTCCTCTACATATCTCTTGATTGAGTTTGTCTTTTCCTTGCACATTTCTGAGCCTGAGCAATAGCACATAGGTGATACAGACTACATAAGTAAAATTATGCAGGCCAAGAAGTTTCAAGAGTATGTAAAAATGAAAAAAATAAGACATGTATTTACTGTGAAACATTTACAAAACAGGAAAGGTAAATAAGCAATTTGAGTAGTCTCATGATTGCGGAAAAAATAAATATGTATTCACTGTTAACCATTTATAAAACAGGAAAGGTAAATAAGTAAATCGGTTAGTCACAAGGTTCCTCTCATGTGGAAATCCCCAATTCTTCGAGGCGGTAACATAGTTTACTTTTTGTGTTTGTCTGTTAAATCACTAACATACCATATTCTCACTTGCTGAAGAAGCAAAGAAAGACTTATTAACCCCTTAAGGACGGAGGCAGTTGTAAAAGTTCTGATCAAAACAAAATGTAAACAAACCTGGAATTTGAGCTATTTGTCTGAACAACCATAATTTAGCTCTTTCATATTAAGTATACCCACACGTATTCTATATGATTTTGTTCAGGAGAAAAGGAGCTTCCATTTCACTTCAAACATTTAGATATGAAACATAATGTAATATGAATAAAATCTAAAAAGGTTTGCAAATGGAATGTTATTTTTGAAGTTTAGCATAGCATTTTAACTGTGAATGTTATAATACTTTTAGCTAGTGTAATAAAACACACATATTTGTATTCAGCAATGTCTCATGAGTACAACAGCACCCTCCTTATATAGGTTTGATGGTGTTTTGAAAATTAAAGGGTCAAATATAGCACTTTCACCTTTTCAGTTTATATACCGTATATACTCGAGTATAAGCCGAGTTTTTCAGCACATTTTTTGTGCTGAAAAACCCCAACTCGGCTTATACTCGAGTCAATAGTCTGTATTACGGCAATTTGCATTGCCATAATACAGACTGGGGGCTGCAGAGATGTTACTTACCTGTCCTGCAGCTCCTGTCAGCTCTCTCCTCCTCCGCGCCGTCCGTTCAGCACCTCGGTCAGCTCCCAGTGTAAATCTCGCGAGAGCCGCGGCTCTCGCGAGACTTGCAGTGTGAGCTGACAGAGGGAGCTGACCGGACGGCGCGGAGGAGGAGAGAGCTGACCGGAGCTGCAGGAGAGGTAAGTAACATCTCTGCAGCCCCCACAGCCCCCCCACTGAACTACCATCCCCACTGGACCACCAGGGAAGGAGCCCCCCTCCCTGGCCAGCTAGCAAGCAGGGAGGGGGGACGAAACAAAAATAAATTAATAATAAAATAATAATTAAAAAAATATTAATAACATTACAAATAATAAATAATAATAAAAAAATATGAAAATAATTAAAAAAAATAAGTAAATAAAAAACATAATGAAAAAAAAATATTAAAATAATGTAAAAAATAAGAATAAAATTGCCCACCCCCCAAGGCTCTGCAACACACACATACACACACACACATACACACACACACTGCACTCATACACACACTGCATTCATACACACTGCATTCATACACACTGCATTCATACACACTGCATTCATACACACTGCACTCATACACACACACACACACTGCATTCATACACACACTGCATTCATACACACACACTGCACTCATACACACTGCATTCATACACACTGCATTCATACACACTGCACTCATACACACACACACATTGCATTCATACACACACTGCACTCATATACACACTGCATTCATACACACACACTGCACTCATATACACACTGCATTCATACACACACACTGCACTCATATACACACTGCATTCATACACACACACTGCATTCATACACACACTGCACTCATACACACGCTGCATTCATACACACACTGCATTCATACACACACACACTGCATTCATACACACACACTGCATTCATTATATACACACACTGGAAATAAATATTCAATTAATATAATTTTTGTTAGGATCTAATTTTATTTAGAAATTTACCAGTAGCTGCTGCATTTCCCACCCTAGTCTTATACTCGAGTCAATAAGTTTTCCCAGTTTTTTGGGGTAAAATTAGGGGCCTCGGCTTATATTCAGGTCGGCTTATACTCGAGTATATACGGTACATTGAAATTTGCCAGATTGCTTTGCCGGGCCTATGTTGCCTTTGAGACCTTATGGCAGTTCAGGAATGAAAATCACCCACATCATGGCATAGCATTTTCAAAAGTAGACAACCCAGGGTGTTCAAAATGGAGTATGTCCAGTTTATTTTAGTAGCCACTTAGTCAGAATCCCTGGCCAAAGTTAACTTGCATATTTTATTTTTCACACAAAAAGAGCTCTTTCACGGATGATGATATCATCATTGTAAATGATGATGATATATATATATATATATATATCATGCCCACCTTCCGTAAGGGGTTAAACTCAGAGAGAAAAGGCAATGAATGGGTGATTTGTGATAAAACTGCTACATAAAAAAGGCTGAATGGCACAAAATGAAGATACATTATCGATTATGGCAAAGTGTATATTTTCTTCTTAAGTTGAATTAGCGTGCTGCTAATTTGTGCTACAATAGGAATGGACCCAACAATTCAGTCTAGCTAAATTCCAAGTTAATAAACTTAAATGTTCTTGTTTCTTATTCAGCCCTGTAAAGTCACAAACAACATGGCAAACATGTAAAAGAAACTGCACATGGCAGATATTTAGCTGATCCAGAACTAGGTTTTTATAGACAACTTAAGCATGAAAGACAAAAACAACGCAAGGTGAGTGTGCATTTGAACAATATTTTAAACCTACATGTATTATACTGAAGAATGGCAGTAATGTGTGACAAAATGGCAGCAATATAAAGTCTGGAAATAGCATAAGTGTCCTAGGCTCCTCCTTTTTCGAAACCATATCATTTTGATGGACCTTGCACAAGGACATCTGCAGAAACCATGCTACCATGCTAAATTTTAACCATTTTAGCATGATAAGTAATGTGGGCCTTGCAATATATGCATAGGCGTGCGCAGCCCATTGCATTAGGGTGTGCACAAGCACACGCGGCGTATATATATATATATATATATATGTGTATGTATGTATATATATATATATAGATATATATATATATATATATAGATATATATACACACAGACACACAAAGCTGTGTGTGTGCTGTGTGAGGGTGCTGTTAGTGTGATGTGTGTGTGAGGGTGCTGGTAGTGTACTATGTGGGTGAGGGTGTTTGTGTGTGCGTGCTTGTGAGGGTGCTGTGAATGTACTGTGTGTCAGGGTGCTGTTTGTGTGTGTTTGCACTTGTGAGGGTGCTGTAAATGTACTGTGTGTGAGGGTGCTGTTTGTGTGTGAGGGTACTGGTAGTGTGCTGTGTGTGTGTGTGTTAGGGTCCTGTTTGTGTTTGTGAGGGTGCTGTTTGTGTAATGAGTGTGAGAGTGCTGTGTGTTTGTGAGGGTGCTCTGTGTGTTGGTGCTGTGTATGTGTGTTGGTGCTGTGTATGTGTGTGGGTGATGTGTATGTCTGTGGGTGCTGTATGTGTGTAGGTGCTGTATGTGTGTAGGTGCTGTATGTGTGTAGGTGCTGTATGTGTGTAGGTGCTGTGTATGTGTATGGGTGCTGTATGTGTATAGGTGCTGTGTATGTGTGTGGGTGCTGTATGTGTGTGGGTGCTGTATGTGTGTGGGTGCTGTGTATGTCTGTGGGTGCTGTGTATGTCTGTGGGTGCTGTGTATGTCTGTGGGTGCTGTGTATGTGTGTGCTGTGTATGTCTGTGAGTGCTGTATGTGTGTGTGGGTGCTGTGTATGTCTGTAGGTGCTGTGTATGTGTGTGGGTGATTGTGGGGGGTGGAGGTACATAACTTAATATCCCCCCTCCCTTCTTACTTTATGTAGGGAGGGGGGATCCTTCCTTGCTGCTTTCCCTGGTGGTCCAGTGGAGGTGGGGGCAGATCAGTTATCCCTTCTTACCTTATGCCTGGGAGGGGGGATCCTGCGGCTGCCATCCATCCCTGGTGGTCCAGTGGAGAGTGAACTCTAGCCCCGCAGGGCTAGAGTTCACTCACGCGAGATCTGAGCGTTGCCGCGGCAACGCTCAGATCTCGCGAGAGGAACCCGGCGGAGCTGCTGGCAAGAGCTACGCCGTTCCTCTCCTGCCTCCCTCACTGCCTGTGAGCCGGTGAGGGGAGGCTGAGAGCAGAGCCGGCGCTCGGATAGCGCTGGCTCTGCATGAGCCGACAGGGGAGATCCTGAGATCTCCCCTGCCGGTCTCAATACATAGCGCGTGCCGCGGGGATTAGGGTGTGCCCAGGCACACCCGGCACACCCCGTGCGCACGCCTATGAATATATGGTAAGTACTTGCAAAGATTAGCTCAAAAAATCCTAGGCATATACAGCATTATGTAGGCATATACAGACTAATACATTAAACTATTACGTTAATCTGAAATAATTATATATATATATTTCAAATGTCACACTTATCACAATATGACACAGCAGTTCCAGGACTACCTATGATTTTCCAAAAGACCTAAATAGTCTTTTGGGAAAAAACGTTTCTCATCGCTTCCATCTCTACTTTCGGTCTGGTATAGAACATTTCCTTCCTGGTGGATCTTCTGCTGGAGCTTCTGTTTACCATTCTATATCTCCTGCCTAGTGGTTCTAACACCCTGCGACGGTAGTCACAATCTCTGGGGATGGAAGAGAGACACTGAGTTGGTCCCCAGATTTGTTTTGTGTTTTGGTTACCCTGTGCCCATTATTGGAGTATGTTGGGGATGTTGAATGTATTGCTTGTCTGTGCCTCTCTTCCACCCACCCCCTTTTTCCTGTCCTATTGTTTCCCCAGCATGATGTTGTTCCAGGGACACTGCCAGACCAGTGGGTGGTTGAACTTGCGCGACTGGTCTGGATAGAATTGTGGGTAGACAACGGTTACCGGGCCTTACAATGGTGTGCAGTCCAGCAGGACCCGTGGCTATCTGATGATGACCCTCCAGAGGTTAAGGACTTTGTTGGCAGTGGCCTATTGTGGGAGGACTTTGAGCAGGGGGTTGATTTTGGGAGCTCTGCTGTTGCCCAACTCAGGGACATCCAAGAACTTAGGAGAAACCTCCTGGATCTGATTGAAGCGGAACCCAATCTGACCTACCAGCCACCCTGGAGTGGGAGCTTGAACAGGATTACAGGCCACTGTTTGATGCGGTACAGACATTGGGGATTTAATAGACTTCACAACCGAGGATGTTGGCCAGATAGGTGTGGAGGAACCTGTGTTTCCCTTACCTGAATCCCAGGGATACTGGGTAGCCATTCCAGATCCCCAACCTCCTGGCATGGAAACCCATGGAGCAGAGGTAGAGGCTGTCAGCCTTCCCCTATAAGCAGCAGATTGCGCTACTGGGAATAGAGGCAGTCGGTCTCTCTCCCAAGCAGCAGAGTGCATTACAGGGAGACGAGAGTATCGTCCTCCATCCCCAGCAGCAGAATGTGTTCTATGGAGGGGAGACAGTCAGTCTCACTCCCCAGCAGCAGTGAGTTATTGGGAGTGGAGACAGTCAGTCTCACTCCACAGCAACAGAATGTGGTCCAGGGAGGGGAGACGAATGGTCTCACTCCCCAGTAGCAGATTATGTTCCAGAGAAGGGAGACAAATGATCTCACTCCCCAGCGGCAGAGTGTGTTCCAGGGAGAAAAGCGTATTGTCTGTAATACTTTGGAATGAAAGTTCATTTGCAACTCAAATGCAGATGAATAAAAATATTTAATAATATCACTTTTCGAATTTTTGATTTATTGATTTTAGGTTTGTTGAATTTAATAATCTTCTGAAGCAATATAAATTGTAAATAATATTCCATAAAGTAAACGTAGATCCTTATTAGGATAGTTTAACACAGTCCACAGACTTCAGTAGAAACATGAAAGTGAACATACACCAGCTGTGAAGGTTACTTCCAGTAAAGCAATAAGTATAAGGAATATATATGTACATCAGAGGGAATGCCCGCCTGCCACGTCAAGGCAAACCTCTTAGGTGGATCCTACATTAACCATCACCTTGCTTCCTTGAGCTTCTGACAAAGATATCTCTAATGAGACAGAGAGGGGTGTTTTTTCATATACACCCCTACAG
This sequence comes from Pelobates fuscus, assembly GCF_036172605.1. Classification (NCBI taxonomy): domain Eukaryota; kingdom Metazoa; phylum Chordata; class Amphibia; order Anura; family Pelobatidae; genus Pelobates; species Pelobates fuscus. Next base: position 211,595,885 of record NC_086318.1, on the reverse strand, counting down.
GTTTATTAACTATAGATGTACAATATTATTATTATTATTGGTATTTATATAGTGCCAGCTTATTCCACAGTGCTTTACAATAAAGATCATATGGTCACCCAGCATTGCTACCATGAAACTTATACAATTGTAAGGGAATAAGCAGTTACAAGCTGTGGTTTGCCAATATTTTAAAGGGTTGCAATGGAATGCTACATGTAATCTACTTTAATTATGCTAACTGGCCACATTTATTTCATAGAAAGCCTATACACTGTTAAAAGGAGCTTTGTACTAATACAGTCATCTTGTGAATATTTTACAAACCTATAATATACAGAGTAAGTTAACAATATGATTTATTATGTCAAAACAATTCCTGGAACGGAGAGCATGCTGGACAGTACAATAACTTGACAGATTTAGCTTCACCAAAATGGAAATAGAAATGTGAATTGTGAATTGTACCATATGGCTATAAATATTTTACTTGTTAGTCAAAATGGCACTTGAGAAAAAAAATCAATTATTTTCTTCTTTTCAGATGACCTAGTTCTATTAATTAGCATTTTTGTGTGCAATATGTATAATATAATATGTATAATAACAGCTTGTACAGGTTAATAATTTAGCATGGTGGAGGAGGGGTATCACTCACTTTCCAATTAATTGTGGTGAATTGAAAAAAATAATGTAGGTCAAACTAACGGAGTACAAAACTCAGTTGCTTCTTTTATCCCCATAGTATCTATGTTACTTCTTGACTTCCTAGGCTATTTTTGGACCATCCTGTTTTGTATCCTGTATTCAGTGCCATTACGAGCGCTCAGATGCCCATCTCAAAGTACTCTGAACAGCATGGAGAGGTGAAGCGTAGCAAGGAATTATATTACATGTAGGGGTTATACTGAACTTTATTGCAACTGTGCAGAGGTATTTATACTCACAGAGGGCCATTTGCATATGATAGGTTAATTAACAGTACATACAGTCAGGGCCGGCCTTAGGCCATTAGGCGCCCTGTTCGAAAAGTCTTCACGCGCCTCCCCCCCTCAAGTTGCCTGTATACAGTCACACACACACACAGGCACAAGCAGACAGTCACACAAACAGTTACAAGCAGACAGTCAGACATGCTCATTTACAGTCACACACACACGCACACAGTTACAAACAGACAGTCACACATGCTCAGTTACAGGCAGACAGTCACAGAGCCAAACATACAGTTAAAGGCAGGCAGTCACAAACAGTTACAGGCACACAGTCATAAGCAGACAGTCACACATACTCCATTACAAGCAGACAGTCTGTTACAGGCATGCAGATACTCACAAACAATGATAGGCACACACACTCAGTTACATAGTTACATAGCTGAAAAGAGACTTGCGTCCATCAAGTTCAGCCTTCCTCACATATGCTTTTGCTGTTGATCCAAAAGAAGGCAAAAAACCCAGTCTGAAGCGCTTCCAATTTTGCCACAAACTAGGAAAAAAAAATCCTTCTTGACCCCAAAATAGCAGTCAGATGTCTCCTTGGATCAAGCAGCTATTACCCCACTAATTAGAAATTGTATTCCTGTATGTTATGTTTTTGCAAATATTTATCCAATTGCAGTTTAAACATCTGTAATGACTCTGACAAAACCATCTCTTCAGGCAGATAATTCAATTTCCTTATTGCTCTTACTGTAAAAAAAACAACCTTTTCTTTGCCTTAGATGAAATCTCTTTTCATCTAAGGCCCTGTTTATAGCCCTGTTTATGAATAGGTTTCCAGATAAAGGTTTGTACTGGCCCCGAATATATTTGTATAATGTTATCATATCCCCTCTCAGGCGCTGTTTTTCCAAACTAAACAGGTTACATTTTTTTTTAACCTTTCTTCATAACTAAAATGTCTCTGGACTTTTTCTAGTGCCATAATATCTTTCTTTAGAACAGGCGCCTAAAATTGCACAGCATATTCAAGGTGTGGTCTTACCAGCGATTTATAAAGAGGCAAAATTATATTTTCATCCCTAGAATTTATGCCCCTATTTATACATGACAAAACCTTACTGGCCTTAGCAACTGCAGATTGGCATTGCATATTGCTGCCTAATTTGTTGTCTATAACAATTCCCAAATCCTTCTCATGTGTGGTTATCCCTAGTTCACTACCATTTAGGGTGTAAATTGCTTGTGCATTCTTAACCCCAAAGTGCATAACTTTGCATTTCTCTATGTTAAATTTTTATCTGCAATTTTAGTGCCCAGTCCCCCAATCTATCAAAATCCCTCTGCAGCAAAGCAATATCCTGCTCACATTTTATTACTTTACAAAGTTCTGTGTCATCTGCAAACACTGATACATGGCTTCCAATGCCTATTTCAAGCTCATTTATAAATATGTTAAATAGAAGTTGGCCCAAAACAGAACCCTGAGGGACACCACTTACCACTTTTGTCCAGCCTGAAAATTTACCATTAATGACAACTCGTTGTACTCTATCCTTAAGCCAATGTTCTACCCAAGAACAAGAATATTCATCTAGACCAATTTCTTTTAGTTTGAAGACTAACATATTGTGAGGAACCGTATCAAATGCCTTGGCAAAATCCAAGTAGATCACATCCACTGCAACACCCTGATCTACTTACTTCTTCGTAGAATGCAATTAGGTTAGTTTGACATGACCTATGTTTCATAAAACCATGCTGATTATTGCTAATAACAAAGTTCTTCCCAATGAATTCCTGAATATTATTCCTTAATAGCCCTTCAAATAATTTCCCAGTTACAGAAGTTAAGCTCACAGGTCTATAATTTCCAGGCAAGGATTTTGAACCCTTTTTAAATATAGGAACAACATCGACCTTCTTCCAATCCTCCGGTACAATACCTGAAACAAAAGAATCTTGAAAAATTAAATACAGAGGTTCACTTATTTCCCCACTTAGCTCCTTAAGTACTCGTGGGTGAATACCGTCAGGCCCCGGAGCTTTATTTACATTAATTTTCTTTAATAGCTGTAGCACCTTGTCTCGAGTTATCCAATCACAATTTATTTGCAAGTTTTTTGCAGCAATCATTTGCATCTCTCTTGCCATAGGATCCCCATTAATATATACTGAAGAAAAATTGTTATTTAAAATGTCTGCTTTTTCCTGGTCTTCATTAGCTAATAAACCCAACTCTATTTCCAGTATACCTACACTTTAATTTTTGTTTTTTTTAGAATCGATGCACTTGAAAAAAAATTTGGGGTTGGTTTTGCATTCTTTGGCTATCAATTTCTAATTTTCTAGTTTAGCCACTTTTATTGCCTTTTTGCAAGCGTTATTAACTTCCTTATATCTTAAATAGGATGCCTCTTATTTGTCCGATTTAAATGCTTTAAATGCCCTTTTCTTATTTTTAATCTCTTGTTTTACTTCTCTACTAAGCCACATTGGTTTTAATTTGTTTCTGTTACATTTATTACCCAATGTTACATACTGAGAAATGTAGATTTCTAATATTTGTTTGAATAGTTTCCATTTATCCCAAATGTTTTTATCAGTAAGGAGTTTATGCCAGTCAATATGTTGTAGAGCTGCCCTAATCTTATTGAAATTGGCTTTTTTAAAATACCGTATATACTCGAGTATAAGCCGACCCGAATATAAGCCGAGGCCCCTAATTTTACACCAAAAAACTGGGAAAACTTATTGACTCGAGTATAAGACTAGGGTGAGAAATGCAGCAGCTACTGGCAAATTTCTAAGTAAAATTAGATCCTAAAAAAAATATATTAATTGAATATTTATTTACAGTGTGTGTGTATGAATGCAGTGTGAGTGTATGAGTGCAGCGTGTGTGTATGAGTGCAGCGTGTGTGTATGAGTGCAGCGTGTGTGTATGAGTGCAGCGTGTGTGTATGAGTGCAGCGTGTGTGTATGAGTGCAGCGTGTGTATGAGTGCAGCGTGTGTATGAGTGCAGTGTGTGTGTATGAATGCAGTGTGAATGTATGAATGCAGTGTGAGTGTATGAATGCAGTGTGAGTGTATGAGTGCAGCGTGTGTGTATGAATGCAGTGTGAATGTATGAATGCAGTGTGAGTGCATGAGTGCAGCGTGTGTGTATGAGTGCAGCGTGTGTGTATGAGTGCAGCGTGTGTGTATGAGTGCAGCGTGTGTGTATGAGTGCAGCGTGTGTATGAGTGCAGCGTGTGTATATGAATGCAGTGTGAGTGTATGAGTGCAGCGTGTATATGAATGCAGTGTGAGTGTATGAGTGCAGTGTGTGAGCGTTTGAGTGCAGTGTGTGTGTGTATGAGTGCAGTGTGTGTGTGTATGAATGCAGTGTGTGTGTATGAGTGCAGTGTGTGTATAAGCCGAATATAAGCCGAGGCCCCTAATTTTACACCAAAAAACTGGGAAAACTTATTGACTCGAGTATAAGACTAGGGTGAGAAATGCAGCAGCTACTGGTAAATTTCTAAATAAAATTAGATCCTAAAAAAAATATATTAATTGAATATTTATTTACAGTGTGTGTATAATGAATGCAGTGTGTGTGTATGAATGCAGTGTGTGTGTATGAGTGCAGTGTGAGTGTATGAGTGCAGCGTGTGTGTATGAGTGCAGCGTGTGTGTATGAGTGCAGTGTGTGTGTATGAGTGCAGCGTGTGTATGAGTGCAGTGTGTGTGTATGAATGCAGTGTGAGTGTATGAATGCAGTGTGAGTGTATGAGTGCAGCGTGTGTGTATGAATGCAGTGTGAATGTATGAATGCAGTGTGAATGCATGAGTGCAGCGTGTGTGTATGAGTGCAGCGTGTGTGTATGAGTGCAGCGTGTGTGTATGAGTGCAGCGTGTGTGTATGAGTGCAGCGTGTGTATGAGTGCAGTGTGTGTGTATGAGTGGTGTGTGTGTGTGTATGAGTGGTGTGTGTGTGTGTGTGTGTGTTGCAGAGCCTTGGTGGGGGATGGGCAATTTTTTTTATTATTATTTTAATATTTTTTTTATTATTATTATTTATTTTTATTTATTTAATTTAATTTTGTATTATTTTTGTATTATTATTTAATTTTTCTTTTTTTTTATTACTACTAATTATTTTTTTTTCGTCCCCCCTCCCTGCTTGATACATGGCAGGGAGGGGGGCTCTCCTTCCCTGGTGGTCCAGCATTGGCAGTTCAGTGGGGGGCTGTGGGGGCTGTAAGAGAGTTTACTTACCTCTCCTGCAGCTCCTGTCAGCTCTCTCCTCCTCCTCCTCCGCGCCGTCCGTGCAGCTCCCTCTGTCAGCTCCCAAGGTAAGTCTCGCGAGAGCCGCGGCTCTCGCGAGACTTACACTGGGAGCTGACCGAGGTGCTGAACGGACGGCGCGGAGGAGGAGAGAGCTGACAGGAGCTGCAGGAGAGGTAAGTAAACTCTCTTACAGCCCCCACAGCCCCTGTCTGTATTATGGCAATGTAAATTGCCATAATACAGACTATTGACTCGAGTATAAGCCGAGTTGGTTTTTTTTAGCACAAAAAATGTGCTAAAAAACTCGGCTTATACTCGAGTATATACGGTATATGTTTTAGTATACCCCACTTGCTTTTGCTTTTTTGAGTTTATTTCAAAATTTACCATATTGTGATCACTATTTCCCAAATGCTCCCCTACTTGAATGTTGGTTAAAAGATCAACATTGTTTTTTATAACGAGATCCAGACAAGCATCCTTGCTAGTTGGTGCTTGTACCAGTTGTGACATAAAGGTGTCATTTAACACATTCAAAAACCTGATTCCCCTTGCTGAAGTACTAGTCCCTCTATCCCAATTTATGTCCGAGTAATTAAAATCTCCAATAATTAACGTGTTACCCCGATTTGCAGCTTTACCAATTTGCTCTAACAGCTGTTCTTCCTCATTAATATTTACATTTGGTGGGTTATAACATATCCCAACCAATAATGGATTTCCCTTTGTTTGCCCCAAGCAGATATCTACCCATAAAGCCTCCATATTTTCCTTGTCACACTCCACATGCCTAAGATTTGACTTTAACTCATGGTTGACATATAAACATACCCCACAACCCTTCTTGTTTTTCCTATTCTTCCTAAATAATGTGTACCCACCATGTTTCTGTTATGCCTATTAAATCATATTGTTTAGTGTATGCTATTGCCTCTAGTTCCCCCATTTTGTTATATAGGCTCCTTGCTTTAGTAAGCATACATTTAATATTATCATGAGTCTTTTGTACGTTTTGTGAATTATTAATATTACATACCTCCTCTGTTCTGAGCTTTCCTCTCTCCCCTTCTCCACCCCCTTTGTTCTGAGCTAAAGCCCATCTCATTTCCATCCTACCTCCATTTTCTAGATTGCTTTGACCCTCCCCCCTACCACTAGTTTAAAATCTTCTCCAACATTCTAGCCATCCTAACCCCCAGCACAGCAGACCCTCTGCCGTTTAGGTGCAATCCATCATGACTATACAGGTTGTACCCAAGCGCACAATCAGCCCAGTACTCTAAAAACTGTAAAAACCCTCTTTCCTGCACCAAGACTTTAGCCACGCATTGACCTCTATAATTTCCCGCTGCCTTTCTGCTGTAGCGCACGGCACAGGTAATATTTCTGAAAAAATTACCTTGGAGGTCCTTTTCTTTAGCTTACTTCCTAGTTCCCTGAACTCATTCTTTAGGACCTTCCATTTTCCTCTGACTTTGTCATTGGACCATGACAGCTGGGTCATCTCCAGCCCCTCCCAATAATCCCTCCACTCTGTCGGCAACATGCCGGACCTGAGCAACCGGGAGACAGCAAACTGTCCGGTTGAGTCGATCAGAGTTGCAGATTACCCTATCTACTCTCTTAGTAATATAGCACCACAACCTGTCTAGACTTCCTTACCCTTTCAACCCCACCCGTACTAGAGGGGCTGTTCCCACGGCTGTTAGAAGGAACAGCTTCCTGCAGTACAGCTACTCCTGAGCTGATGCTCCCAACATCTTCACTCAAACTGGCAAATCTGTTTGGCTGCATGAGATCAGGACTAGCTAAACCTTTTCTCTTCCCTCCCCCCTGCTTCCTCGCCCCACTGTCACCCAACTACGTGCCTGTTCCCTATCTGTCTTATCTCCTCCCTCTCCACTACCTGTCTCCACTAAACTCTGCTCAGTGAGCAGACTCCTCTCAAGATTGTCAATCTCCCTCAGTGTTACAGTTTGCCTCTCCAGATCTCTAATTTGAGCTTTCAGAAATGCCACTCGCTCACACCCACCACAGAGGTATGGACCCTGGATAGAATCATCCAGGCATGCATACATGCAGCATGATGTACACTGAGTAAAATTTGTAATCTTGCTAGCACTCATCCCCAGTTACCAAAAAACACAAGTGAGCAAAAACAATATTTACCCTCTTGGTTTCAACTCCCTTGTAGTTTCAACTCTTGTTGTTTTAACTCCTACTTGAAATAGCCTACTTTCAAGCAAACTCCAGTGAGCAAGCTCTGTGAGTCAGTAATGGGTTTATATTGGCAATACAAATCCCCCACAGGTGGAAATTAAGGGTCACTCCCCCTAATTAGCTCAGCAGCAGCAGCACCCACAAGGAGGGGAATAGAAACAACAAGAGAGGAAAAAAACAAAAAGAGGGAAAACGTTTTAAATAAAACCAGCAAGGAGAAAATATAGAAAAAAAAAAGGGACAAAGTTTAAATATATCCAGCAAAGAAAAAAATATATATGAAAAGGGGAAAAAAGTGAAAAAAAATTAAATAAATCAAAACAGCAAGGATAAAAATAAATAAAAAAGAGTAAAAGTAAAAAAATAGAGGGGCGGGGCCTGGAAGCTCCTGCAAAACGCGGCAAAAAAGCAGACGAACCACGCCAAAAACGGCAACTAATCGGGCCTAAACAGCCACCCAGAGTGTGGGGACATTGGGGGACACACGAGAATACTAAACAAGCGACTCCAAATGCCCGACATGAAGGTGCGGCCTATCTAGACGGCGGCCACAGGAGAGACGGCCACTCTTCCACTGCCACGACCGACCAAGCTCCGTGCTCTGAGCCCCTATTCCCCCACCCTCTGGACCAGTGGGGGTCATCCCGGTCTACCCCCACACATTACCCCTGCAAGGTGGTGGAACAGAGACCATCATGACAAGCTCTGACCTTGCCGCCATAAAGCTCCCCAAAATGGCGGACACTACCCACACAGCCTGTTCACAACCTGCCTGGCTGGACACAGAATGCCGACTAAACGCAATATTTACCGCCTTCTGGCAGCGGATGAAGGCTCACTCACAACCCCAGGCGCACACAGCTCTGAAAGCTGTCGGGCCAACCACCTCACGACGAGGCATCCAGCAGCGTGGCACAAAAGCTCCTCCAAAACTTACACCCACGAAAGCTGAGCTCCACCGGGGTGCCCTCCCGAGACTACACCGGTGCAAATCGGGGCCAGGGATTCAACGGAAGCCGAAAAGGAAACTCCCACAGCACCCTCATCAGCTAATTAAGCCCCAGAAGGGCAAGACAAGCCCAACCGGACAGGAGACCCGGAAAGGTGCAAGATCCGAGGAGGGGACCAAATCATGACGGCACAGACAGCGCTGCCCCAGCCCAACACAGGAGAAGTCAGTGCAACATCCAGCCAAGGGGGCATTACACCCGCAGGCAAACACACCTCCGCAAAGCAAAGGGGCCCGGAGCTCCCGCACACAGGAGAGATGGCAAGTTTTGCGACAATCAACACTGAGAGAAAGCACTCGCCCCCAGCATGGCATCAGTTGAACTGGTAGTGACTGAGACATACCGTCAGGCACAGTGTCCACTGCCACCTGGTCTGGACTTTCACAAGTACTGTATTTTATTTGTTGACAAACATTCTCTCTTTACTTTTTGGTCTCACGTTTTTAGGCTTGCTAATGCAGGGGATCACAGGGGGTCTCAATCGCAGCTCACAAGGTTATGTTTCTTATTATTTTCACGCATATATGTACAAACAGAGCATGACCTTTATAACCCACTGCTCATGATACTGCTTAACCAGCCACCCTATGTCCTAAACCATGATGTCTCTGTAATTGCTACCACCTATATGGCTGTCTTACACAGCATGAGCCACCTAGGGTTAACTCTGAATCGCATTTTGTGGGACCGAGACGCCCAACCTGCAACCTATCACTTGTGCTTTGTATAGCCGCTTAGCGATCACACCTGACCCCATCTTAACCACTGCTTGATTGACCACCCCTATCTCTTCAGGCATATAGAGTGTGCGTGTCTATACTGTGTCCACGGAGATATGATCAATGCTCTTTATACATGTTTTACGCTTATTAACCATCTTGTAAGTCTAGTCAGCCTGTTTATACAGCTATCAGTCAGCTATTGACTTATCGAATGCATGTATTTACAACCATAACCTAATCGGTAGCATAGCCGGGTTGTAGACCAACTGTTTAACTCCTAATATCACATCAAACCTGCCATCTAACCATCCCACATATAATTCACCAAGCCTGTATATATGCTAGATGGAACAGACTGGAACCTTCATAAATGTTAACTCTTGTTCATACTATTATAAAATTGTGCTTATATATCACCTATAATCTAAAGCGCAACTAGCCTGGCTATGTGCATATCTAGTTTAGCATGTTACATTACACAATACTGTTGTATATGCCTATAGCCTATATTTGACTAAGCGTGTTATAGAAACATAGAAACATAGAACATAGAAACATAGAATGTGACGGCAGATAAGAACCGGCCCATCTAGTCTGCCCAATTTTCTAAATACTTTCATTAGTCTCTGGCCTTATCTTACAGTTAGGATAGCCTTATGCCTATCCCACGCATGCTTAAACTCCTTCACTGTGTTAACCTCTACCACTTCAGCCGGAAGGCAATTCCATGCATCCACTACCCTCTCAGTAAAGTAATACTTCCTGATATTATTTTTAAACCTTTGTCCCTCTAATTTAAGACTTTGTCCTCTTGTTGTGGTAGTTTTTCTTCTTTTAAATATAGTCTCCTCCTTTACTGTGTTGATTCCCTTTATGTATTTAAATGTTTCTATCATATCCCCCCTGTCTCGTCTTTCCTCCAAGCTATACATGTTAAGAACCTTTAACCTTTCCTGGTAAGTTTTATCCTGCAATCCATGAACCAGTTTAGTAGCCCTTCTCTGAACTCTCTCTAAGGTATCAATATCCTTCTGAAGATATGGTCTCCAGTACTGCATACAATACTCCAAGTGAGGTCTCACCAGTGTTCTGTAAAATGGCATGAGCACTTCCCTCTTTCTACTGCTAATGCCTCTCCCTATACAACCAAGCATTCTGCTAGCATTTCCTGCTGCTCTATTACATTGTCTGCCTACCTTTAAGTCATCAGAAATAATCACCCCTAGATGTTGAGGTTAGGACTCTATCAAATATTCTGTACTCTGCCCTTGGGTTTTTACGTCCAAGATGTATTATCTTGCACTTATCCACATTAAATGTCAGTTGCCACAACTCTGACCATTTTTCTAGTTTACCTAAATCATTAGCCATTTGGCTTATCCCTCCTGGAACATCAACCCTGTTACATATCTTAGTATCATCAGCAAAAAGACATACCTTACCATCAAGACCTTCTGCAACATCACTAATAAAAATATTAAAGAGAATGGGTCCAAGTACAGATCCCTGAGGTACCCCCCTGGTGACAAGCCCAAACTTCGAATATACTCCATTGACTACAACCCTCTGTTGCCTGTCACTCAGCCACTGCCTCACCCATTCAAAAATATTGGAATCCAAACTTAAAGATTGCAGTTTATTGATAAGCCTTCTATGTGCAACAGTGTCAAAAGCCTTACTGAAATCTAGGTAAGCAATGTCTACTGCACCACCCTGATCTATTATTTTAGTTACCCAATCAAAAAAATCAATAAGATTAGTTTGGCATGATCTCCCTGAAGTAAACCCATGTTGTCTCTGATCTTGAAATCCATGTGTTTTTAGATGTTCAACAATCCTATCCTTTAACATGGTTTCCATCACTTTCCCCACTACTGAAGTAAGGCTTACTGGCCTATAGTTGCCCTACTCCTCCCTATTACCTTTCTTGTGAATGGGCACAACATTCGCCAACTTCAAATCTTTTAAATAAATCTGTTAATTGTAGTGATGTTGCGAACATAAAATTTTCGTGAACGGCGAACGCGAACTTCTGCAAATAGACTTAACCGCCATAGACTTCAATGGGCAGGCGAATTTTAAAACCCACAGGGACTCTTTCTGGCCACAATAGTGATGGAAACGTTGTTTCAAGGGGACTAACACCTGGACTGTGGTATGCCGGAGGGGGATCCATGGCAAAACTCCCATGGAAAATTACATAGTTGATGCAGAGTCTGGTTTTAATCCATAAAGGGCATAAATCACCTAACATTCCTAAATTGTTTGGAATAACATGCTTTAAAACATCAGGTATAATGTTGTATCGATCAGGTAGTGTAAGGGTTACGCCCGCTTCACAGTGACAGACCAAACTCCCCGTTTAACGCACGGCAAACAACCGCAAACAGTCCATTTGCACAACCGCAAACTCCTCATTTGCACAAGGTTGGATACCAAGCTAGCCATGTCCTGTTCCTTGTCCTCACTGATGTCATTGAAGGTCTCTTCCTCCACCCAGCCACGTACAACACCAAGGGTCCCCGAAAGGTGACAACAAGCCCCCTGGGACGCCTGCTGTGTTTAGTCTTCCACCTCCTCAAAGCCACCTTCCTCCTCTGACTCCTCTTCTTCAGACTCCTCTCTCTGCATTGCCTCTCTCTGCATTATTATAAGGTGTGTTAAGTAGTACTATTCCTATCAGTTTAATCCCTGTTACGTCCCCTATCAGGGGACGTGTATATGGCATTGATTTTAGAAACCGGGAGATGGAAAAAGATGCTTGGTCGGTCCTTCTACTTCAAATTTAGGGCACTGCACGTGCAATATAATGTGCCACCAGATAGAAGTGGTGTGTTAAGTAGTACTATTCTTATCAGTTTAATCCCTGTTACGTCCCCTATCAGGGGACATGTATATGGCATCGATTTTAGGAACCGGGAGATGTAAAAAGATGCTTGGTTGGTCCTCCTACTTCAAATTTGGGGCACTGCGCATGTAAACTAATGTGCCACCAGATAGGAGTGGTGTGTTAAGTAGTACTATTCTTATCAGTTTAATCCCTGTTACGTCCCCCTCATCAGGCCTTTTTTAGTCAAATGTATCGCCCACTGTGAGTCCCTTCGGGATCCATCCCTCATTCATCTTAATAAAGGTGAGGTAATCTAGACTTTTTTGACCTAGGCGACTTCTCTTCTCAGTGACAATACCTCCTGCTGCACTGAAGGTCCTTTCTGACAGGACACTTGAAGCGGGGCAGGCCAGAAGTTCTATCGCAAATTGGGTTAGCTCAGGCCACAGGTCAAGCCTGCACACCCAGTAGTCAAGGGGTTCATCGCTCCTCAGAGTGTCGATATCTGCAGTTAAGGCGAGGTAGTCTGCTACCTGTCGGTCGAGTCATTCTCTGAGGGTGGACCCCGAAGGGCTGTGGCGATGCGTAGGACTTAAAAAGCTCTGCATGTCCTCCATCAACAACACGTCTGTAAAGCGTCCTGTCCTTTCCGGCGTGGTCGTGGGAGGAGGAGGATTACTTTCACCTCTTCCCCTGTTAGATTCCCGTTGTGCTGTGACATCACCCTTATACGCTGTGTAAAGCATACTTTTAAATTTATTTTGGAACTGCTGCATCCTTTCCGACTTGCGGTAATTCGGTAACATTTCAGGCACTTTCTGCTTATACCGGGGGTCTAGTAGCGTGGACACCCAGTACAGGTCGTTCTCCTTCAGCCTTTTTATACGAGGGTCCCTCAACAGTAACGACAGCATGAAAGACCCCATTTGCACAAGGTTGGATGCCGAGCTACTCATGTCCCGTTCCTCGTCCTCAGTAATCTCACTGAAGGTATGTTCTCCCCCCCCCCAGCCACGTACAACACCTTGGGTACCAGATAGGTGACAACGAGCACCCTGGGACACCTGTTGTGGTTGGTCTTCCTCCTCCTCCTCAAAGCCACATTCCTCCTCTGACTCCTCTTCCTCACAATCCTCTTCCAGCATTGCTGCAGGTCCAGCAAGCGATGCTGATAAGGCTATTTCTGGTGGTGATGGTGACCACAAATCTTCCTCTTCACGCTCATCTACGGCCTGATCCAGCACTCTTTGAAAGGGCACGTTCCAGGAAGAAAACAAATGGTATGATGTCGCTGATGGTGCCTTCGGTGCGACTGACTAGGTTTGTCACTTCCTCAAAAGGACGCATGAGCCTACCTGCATTGCGCATGAGCGTCCAGTAACGTGGCAAAAAATTCCCAGGTCCGCAGAGGCTGTCCTAGTACCCCGGTCATACAAATAGTCGTTAACGGCTTTTTCTTGTTGGAGCAGGCGGTCGAACATTTGGAGTGTTGAATTCCAACGTGTCGGGCTGTCGCAAATCAAGCGCCTCACTGGCATGTTGTTTCGCCGCTGGATATCTGAAAAGTGCGCCATGGCCGTGTAAGAACGCCTGAAATGGCCACACACCTTCCTGGCATGCTTCAGGACGTCCAGTAAGCCTGGGTACTGATGCACAAAGCGTTGTATGATCAGATTACACACATGTGCCATGCACGGCACATGTGTCAACTTGCCCAAATTCAATGCCGCCAACAAATTTCTTCCGTTGTCACAAACCACTTTGCCGATCTCCAGTTGGTGTGGAGTGCTGGTCTGGTGTGACTCTCTGCTTTCAGGCAAGTCAACTCCAAGACGGCGTGACACTGCCGTATCCGGGAGTGAAATAGTACCTGGGGAGCTGGGGGGGTGCCGTTGATGTGGAGCAAGATGCAGCAGCAGAAGAGGACTCAGCCAAGGAGGTTATGGAAGAGGATGGAGTAGGAGGAGTAGAGGAGGTGGCAGCAGGCCTGCCTGCAAGTCGTGGCGGTGTCACCAACTCCTCTGCAGAGTCACACATTCCATGCTTGGCAGCCGTGAGCAGGTTTACCCAATATGCAGTGTAGGTGATATACCTGCCCTGACCATGCTTTGCAGACCAGGTATCAGTGGTCAGATGGACCCTTGCCCCAACACTGTGTGTCAGACATGCCATTACTTCCTTTTGCACAATCGAGTACAGGTTGGGGATTGCCTTTTGTGCAAAGAAATTTCGTCCGGGTACCTTCCACTGCGGTGTCCCAATACCTACAAATTTTTGGAACGCCTCAGACTTCACCAGCTGTATGGTAAAAGCTGGCGGGCTAAGAGTTCAGACAAGCCAGCTGTCAGATGCCAGGCAAGGGGGTGACTTTGTGACATTGGCTTCTTACGCTCAAACATGTCCTTGACAGACACCTGACTGTGGGCAGATGAGCAGGAACTGCTCAAGGCGAGAGACGGAGTGGCGGATGGTTGAGAGGGGGCAAGGAGGACAGCATGAGTTGATGTGGCTGAAGATGCTGGACCAGGAGGAGGATGGCGGCTTTGAGTTTGTGTGCTACTTGTACTCATGTGTTGATCCCATAGGTGTTTGTGATGTGCGATCATGTGCCTTCGCAAAGCAGTTGTACCTAGGTGGGTGTTGGACTTCCCACGACTCAGTTTCTTTTGGCAGGGGTTGCAAATGGCATTGCTTTTGTCAGAGGCAGACACACAAAAAAATGCCACACTGCTGAGCTCTGCAATGACGGCATTCTGGTGGTGGCAACAGCATGCGTTGATTGGCGTGCTGTCTGGCTGACCCCGGGTGCCGATCCATGCTGTCTGACTGTTCCACTAGCTCCTTGCGACGACCTCCCCCTGCTTCCAACTCGTCTCCTCCTCCTCTCTATCTCCCCATCTGAACTTTTCCCCTGTTCTTCTTCTGTTCTAGCGGGCACCCACGTGACATCCATGGACGCATCGTCATCATCAACCGCTTCACTTGTATCTGACAACTCAGCAAAGGAAGCAGCAGCGGGTACAACATCATCATCTTCACACCGTACGTCCATGTGTGTAATGCTGCCTGACTGAGACATATCCATGTTATCTACATCCTCTGGCAATAATGGTTGCGCATCACTCATTTCTTCCAACTGATGTGTAAATAACTCCTCTGACAGATCAAGTGAAGCGGCTGTGGTGCTAGTGTTTGTGGTGGCAGCAGGCGGGCGAGTGGTAACTTGAGAGGTGCCCGAAGCTAAGCTGGAGGAGGATCGTGCGTCAAGGTTCCGAGCGGAAGCTGTAGAAGATTGGGTGTCCAGTGTTAGCCAGTCAACTATTGTAAAAATACAGTGTATTTTGGATTTGTGCTGCCCTAGGCACGACTAAATTCGGGCACCCCAGGGCCTAGCTGTCATGGAGGAAAGACGCACTTCGTGTGAGCTCCCTCAATATCTCACTTTAAGCAGCTATCAACAAGCGAATTTCACCCCAGAAGGGGATGACCCAGCAATGTTGCTCCTACCTGACCGACCCGACATGCTTAATAGCGGTCAGGAACTCTACAGAGTCTTACTTACCTCCGCGTGGTGCTCACCGGGCGGGAGAGGTGGCCGATCTACCGATCCTGGGATGCCCAGGAGCAGCTACTTCCCGGCAGGAGCTCTATTACTCCCCCACCCCCTCGGATCGGTGGGGGTTATCCCGGTCCACCGCTGAGAGGCTGTCTGGAGCTAATGGACGCACAGAGCACAGCCGCCCAGGCTGACATACTCATCTGTGACTCTCCCAATATGGCGGCAGCCGCGTGTCCTCCTGGTACCAGCAAAGCATGGCAGGATATGGAGTCTAAGCTGGAAAGACTCTTTAATCAATTTTGGAAGCAAATAACAAGCAGGAAGCCCCAACAAGCTCCACCACAGCCCCAACAAGCTCCACCACAGCTAAGCGAAGCAGTCCCCATTAAAATCCACCAACGCAAAAGGCGGCGAAGACGGGACCGTAGACTCAAACAGAAATGTAGAGCCTGCCCCACGTCAAGCACTCGCCTCCACCTTAAGCCACCACAATCCCGCACCGGACGTGAAGCACCACCGGGACAGATCCGACCACCCGACAAAACAAGCTTCCACCACCTCAAGCTGCGAACCCGGCACTCAGCCAGAGACTTGCCTTTGTTGTTCCAGGTATCAGGGACTCCCAGGGTCTGCACCTGGCGCCCAGAAGGGATCGGATGACCACAAGCAGTAAACAGCAGCCTGCCAAGCATGTCCCACTATAGCCGATCCTCCACACCATGCCTTTGATCACATGAACTGCTCTCTGCACATTAACTAATCGTAAAGTAGCAAGCGTTTAAACATGTCATTATTTCACCTCCTAAAGAGTTTATTGTCGTAGTTCCTTACATGCCTTTACCTTAACCGTTCATGTATTATGTTATTCACTAGTCCCATCTCATGGGGCAACTCACACTTGATTTATAACTAGTGGTGGAGCTGCTGATATAAATACACAGTTGATAACGTGCAAGCTACACCCTAAACATGACAGCCATCTCTCACAACAATGTACTGCTATATACTCATACCCTCAGTGCAACTAGCCATGATATATGCACGTTCAGCCTAGCATGCTCAAATATAACACACTTCTGTCTAAAAAAAATACAAAAATACCAAAAAAAAAAAAAGGAATGCAGCTTCCGAATTAATCTAAAATGGATGCTGTCCAGGAGGTGGGAGGATCTGGGAGGGAAGGTCTGCTGCTGATTGGCTGGAATGTGTCTGCTGATTGTGAGGTACAGGTTCAAAGTTTACTCAATGATGACGAATAGGGGGCGGACCGAACATCGCATATGTTCGCTGTCCGTGGCGAACGCGAACAAGCTATGTTCGCCAGGAACTATTCGCCAGCGAAGTATTCGGGACATCTCTAATGTTAAATGAAAGCCCTGTTTCCCCTGAATAAAATTATATAAAATAAGTTTGGGTGCACATAATATGAAAGAGGCGAATTACGCCTGCACAGACATATAGCGCAAATTCAAGTTTTTGGTTACGATTTGTTTTGATCACATGTACATTTGGCTCAGTCCTTAAGGGGTTAATATTGATAAAAAAGACAGGCAAAATACAATTACAGTTTTGTAGATTGTTGTTGTTTTTTTTGCATGCCGACCCAGCACAATAAATGGAAGAATTGTTAACTTTTATTTCCTTTGGTTTTTACAAATGCATTATTTGGAGTTTGATGGCATTAAGGTGTATAATCAGGCTTTATTAAAACTTCTAATAAACTCTTGTTAATTTTTGAGAAAAGCACTGAATATGAGCCTTACATTTTTGCTCCGTTTTACTTTATATTTATAAATGTATTTTAAATATATTACTTCTGGACTACTGGATATGAACTAATCATATGGCCACTGAGGGATGAAGGTAATATGAGACTGAAACCAGTGATTAGTTATGTGATCAATAACAGAAAAATGCTACCATTAGAAGTTGTCAGCTAAACACAGTATAATTGGTCTCTGACAAGTTAAAATATAATAGCTCAGTCTCTAGGGAATGTGATTTATGGTTAATTTAAGACATGCAATGGATCACAATTTAATCAAAGCTGACATTTATTTTACTAATGCTTGTCTGAGCAGTAGCATCAATACCGGAGGAAGTGTGTGGGCTTATTTCTAAGGATGTGTATTCCAGTTAGAGATATATCTCTTGGTTGATACTGCAGAATCTTAAAATATTTAATAAAAACATAAAGAAGCATTTTTATTATGCTGGTGGTTGTATAGTTAATTAGTAACTGATATCATGATTTAAAAAAACAAAGTGATACTTATAATGACCTTTCAAAAAAAACTGGTAGTATTTTGAAAGCAGGTCATCCAATCCTATTGCACAACCAGTATTAGAGGTGGCAATAACTG
This sequence comes from Pelobates fuscus, assembly GCF_036172605.1. Classification (NCBI taxonomy): domain Eukaryota; kingdom Metazoa; phylum Chordata; class Amphibia; order Anura; family Pelobatidae; genus Pelobates; species Pelobates fuscus. The sequence goes on along the minus strand of NC_086318.1, from coordinate 211,577,985 downwards.
TCGGTAACTCCTCTGTGGAAATCTCAGCTTTAAGTTGAGGTGCTGAATCTGCAACATATAGGCCATTATTCACCCACACTTATTAGAATGTTCATAGAACATTCTGCTGGACTTCTACAAATTCAGAAAGCTCATGAGTGTGGCTAACCATTTTCTAGTCTCCAGAAGTTCCCTATATACAGTGTCAAATGAAGATAGTATATTCTGAGTTTCTAGGGATGCAATCTGAGAAAGTAGGCTTTGAATATTTGTGGGTTGCAATGGCTTACAATGGGTAAATAGGGAGTTGAGGGATCCCTGGTTAACGGTGTGCTTCCCAGATGATAACTGGGGAGGTACCAAGGGAGCTATTCTTTGTAAAGTTTGAAATTAATGTAGTATTTATCTGTTATATTGCAGAATCTAGAAGAAGTGATTCATTAAGTCTCTAGTTTATATTTAATTTCTCTTTATTGAAATAATTTTACATTCATATATACATGAAATTACTTTAGTTAACATTGATATTAAAGAGCATTTAATTGACACATAACATGACTTACTAAACTTACGTAACATATATAACAAACATTCATCAGTTATTGGTTGGTATCTTTGCATATAGAAATAGGAAAAACGTTTGAGAGAAACTTATGTTATCTAGTAATCCAAGGAGAATACATGTTTATTAGGTTATATCTTTAATCTTTTTTTAGCCATTTATCCAAATTATATATGTATTTACAGTTATTATTTGAGTATGCAACTCCTCTCTCCATTTCAAGCTGAAATAACAGTTGAGCTATAAACTGTTTCATATCTGGCGTTGTTATTTGTTTCCAATTTTTTGCAATTAGTATTTTCCCCGCTATAAAGTAGTGAATCGTCAATATTAATTGATCCCTTGGAAGTTTGTCCCAATTAATATGGAGTTGACCTGCTTCTGGACATTTTTTAACATTAATATTTAAACGTGACAAAAAAAGATAAATTGATTTCCATAAAGGACATATCCTTGAACAACCCCACCAGATATGCAACATATTTCCCTCCTGAGTTAAACATCTCCAACACAGGGGGGAAGTAGAAGTCTCTAGTTTAACTTCCTAGGTCTAAAGAGGGGGAGATCATATGGGTAGTCACCAAGGAATGGTCAGCCCATATAGCTGCATCAATAGATGTATTTTACAAGGTATAGAATAATTCCAGAGTAAAGGGCGTCGACGTAGGATTTGCTGACGTTGCATGCATGGAGGAGGGGTAATCGGAGGAACCCATAATGGTGAATGCTGAAACAGCTTGGATGGAGCACACCATGGCAGCTAAGGGATTCTGCTAGCAGACTGCAGGTCACATGAATATTAAACCTCTAGTAATTGTTATTGCTTGTTTGTGTTCTTTATATTCTGTTAGGGTATTATATACTGATACTCTCCTATTAAGGTTCGGTCAGTTAGCTTTCAAAGATACTTGATAACTGAACATGTACTGTAGAAGTTATATGAAATAAATAGAGATGCATAAACTAGACATCAAAGGGAATGTGCAATTTATGTACATTTTATGAAATGTATAAAACCAGGTGAACAAACTGGTGTTGTAAAAGCTCCAAAATACTTTAAAAGTGCTACAAATCGAAAGTGGCATACAAAAATGTCACTCGTACGGCAACTAGAGCTGCTTCCTGGGTCAGTGCTGCACAATGGCAACATGAAAACGCTGAACATTCTATGAGGAGATAATGATTAGCCAGCGCAGTGTTCGACTCTGCCCCCTGCTCCGCCACCTTGACTGAGCTCATCAGTATAGACGACCTCAGTCAATCAAATGCTTTTAGTGATGTCCCAAACTGTTCGCTGGCAAATAGTTCCCAGCAAACATCGCCTGTTCGCATTCGCCACGGATGGCGAACATATGCGCTGTTCGGTCCGCCCCCTATTCGTCGTCATTGAGTAAACTTTGACCCTGTACCTCACAGTCAGCAGACATATTCCAGTCAATCAGCAGCAGACCCTCCCACCTCCTGGACAGCATCCATTTTACATTCATTGTGAAGCTGCATTCTTAGTGAGAGGAGGGACAGTGTAGCTGCTGCTGATTTGATAGGGAAATCGATAGCTAGGCTAGTGTATTCAGTGTCCACTACAGTCCTGAAGGACTCATCTGAGCTCTGCTGTAAGGACATCACCCTAAAAAGTCTGCTTTTTCTGTGTAATGTAATTGCAGTTGCCTGCCTGCCAGCCTGTGTGTCAGGCTCACAGCATATACTGTGCCCACTTGCCCAGTGCCACCACTCACTCACTGGTGTCACAATAGCTTGCATTTTAAAAAAACAAAACTTTTTTGACTGTAATATAATAGCAGTCAGTTTCCTTCACTAGTGTACATTTCAGGGCCTGCCCAGTGCCACCACTCACTCATATCTGGTGTCCCAATAGCTTGCATTTTAAAAAAAACAAAACTTTTTTGACTGTAATATAATAGCAGTCAGTTTCCTTCACTAGTGCACGTTTCAGGGCCTGCCCAGTGCCACCACTCACTCACTGGTGTCACAATAGCTTGCATTTGAAAAAAAACAAACTTTTTTGACTGTAATATAATAGCAGTCAGTTTCCTTCACGCGTGTGCGTTTCAGGGCCTGCCAGGGCACAGTGTCACACCAGTGCAACTCATATCTGGTGTAACAGTAGTGTACATTTAAAAAAATATACAATTTTGACTGTAATAAATTGAATAGCAGTTAGTTGTCTGCCAACGTGTGTGTCAGGCTCACAGCGTATACTGTGCCCACTTGCCCAGTGCCACCACTCATATCTGGTGTCACAATAGCTTGCATTTAACAAAAAAAAACTTTTTGGACTGTAATATAATAGCAGTCAGTTTCCTTCAAGAGTGTGCGTTTCAGGGCCTGCCCAGTGCCACCACTCATATCTGTTGTCACAGTAGCTTGCACGCATAGTACCACTAATCAAAAAAAAAATGACAGGCAGAGGCAGGCCACCCCACAGGGGCCGTCGTGGTCGTGGTGCTGTGATTCCCTTTGGCCCTAGAATAATGCCCAGTGTTCAGAGGCCACGTACCCTGAACTGGAAAAGTTCTGAGGACATAGTTGACTGGCTAACACAGGACACCCAATCTTTTACAGCTTCCACTCAGAACCTTGACGCAACATCTTCCTCCAGCTTAGCTTTGGGCACCTTTCAAGCTACCACTCGCCCGCCTGCCGCCACCACCAACACTAGCACCACAGCCACTTCACTTGGTATGTCAGAGGAGTTATTTACACATCTGTTGGAAGAAATGAGTGATGCACAACCATTATTGCCAGATGATGTAGATAACAGGGATATGTCTCAGTCAGGCAGCATTACACACATGGACGTACGGTGTGAAGATGATGATGTTGTACCCGCTGCTGCTTCCTTTGCTGAGTTGTCAGATACAAGTGAAGTGGTTGATGATGACGATGCGTCCGTGGATGTCACGTGGGTGCCCGCTAGAACAGAAGAAGAACAGGGGGAAAGTTCAGATGGGGAGACAGAGAGGAGCAGGAGGAGACGAGTTGGAAACAGGGGGAGGTCGTCGCAAGGAGCTAGTGGCACAGTCAGACAGCATGCATCGGCACCCGGGGTCAGCCAGACAGCACGCCAATCAACGCATGCTGTTGCTTCCACCAGAATGCCGTCATTGCAGAGCTCAGCAGTGTGGCATTTTTTTGTGTGTCTGCCTCTGACAACAGCGATGCCATTTGCAACCTGTGCCAAAAGAAACTGAGTCGTGGGAAGTCCAACACCCACCTAGGTACAACTGCTTTGCGAAGGCACATGATCGCACATCACAAACGCCTATGGGATCAACACATGAGTACAAGCAGCACACAAACTCAAAGCCGCCATCCTCCTCCTGGTCCAGCATCTTCAGCCACGTCAACCACTGCTGTCCTCCTTGCCCCCTCTCAACCATCCGCCACTCCGTCTCTCGCCTTGAGCAGTTCCTGCTCATCTGCCCACAGTCAGGTGTCTGTCAAGGACATGTTTGAGCGTAAGAAGCCAATGTCACAAAATCACCCCCTTGCCCGGCGTCTGACAGCTGGCTTGACTGAACTCTTAGCCCGCCAGCTTTTACCATACAAGCTGGTGGAGTCTGAGGCGTTCAAAAACTTTGTAGCCATTGGTACGCGGACAAAATTTATTTATACAAAAGGCAATCCCCAACCTGTACTCGATTGTGCAAAATGAAGTAATGGCATGTCTGGCACACAGTGTTGGGGCAAGGGTCCATCTGACCACTGATACCTGGTCTGCAAAGCATGGTCAGGGCAGGAAAATCACCTACACTGCGTATTGGGTAAACCTGCTGATGGCTGCCAAGCATGGAATGCGTGGCTCTGCAGAGGAGTTGGTGACACCGCCACGACTTGCAGGCAGGCCTGCTGCCACCTCCTCTACTACTCCTACTCCATCCTCTTCCATAACCTCCTCAGCTGAGTCCTCTTCTGCTGCTGCGTCTTGCTCCACATCAACGGCACCCCCCCCAGCTCCCCAGGTACTATTCCACATCCCGGATACGGCACTGTCACGCCGTCTTGGGGTTGACTTGCCTGAAAGCAGAGAGTCACACCGGACCAGCACTCCTGTCCGCCCTGAACGCACAGGTGGATCAGTGGCTGACTCCGCACCAACTGGAGATCGGCAAAGTGGTTTGTGACAACGAAGGAAATTTGTTGGCGGGATTGAATTTGGGCAAGTTGACACATGTGCCGTGCATGGCACATGTGTGTAATCTGATCGTACAATGCTTTGTGCTTAAGAACCCAGGCTTACAGGACGTCCTGAAGCAGGCCAGCAAGGTGTGTGGCCATTTCAGGCGTTCCTACACGGCCATGGCGCACTTTTCTGATATCCAGCGGCGGAACAACATGCCAGTGAGGCGCTTGATTTGCGACAGCCCTACACGTTGGAATTCAACACTCCTAATGTTTGACCGCCTGCTCCAACATGAAAAAGCCGTTAACGAGTATTTATATGACTGGGGTGCTAGGACAGCCTCTGCGGAGCTGGGAATTTTTTTGCCACGTTACTGGACGCTCATGCGCAATGCCTGTAGGCTCATGCGTCCTTTTGAGGAGGTGACAAACCTAGTCAGTCGCACCGAAGGCACCATCAGCGACATCATACCATTTGTTTTCTTCCTTGAGCGTGCCCTGCGAAAAGTGCTAGATCAGGCCGTAGATGAGTGTGAAGAGGAAGAGTTGTGGTCACCATCACCACAGAAACAGCCTTGTCAGCATCGCTTGCTGGACCTGCGGCAATGCTGGAAGAGGATTGTGAAGAAGAGGAGTCAGAGGAGGAATGTGGCTTTGAGGAGGAGGAGGAAGACCAACCACAACAGGCATCCCAGGGTGCTTGTTGTCACCTATCTGGTACCCGTGGTGTTGTACATGGCTGGGGGGAAGAACATACCCTCAGTGAGATCACTGAGGACGAGGAACGGGACATGAGTAGCTCGGCATCCAACCTTGTGCAAATGGGGTCTTTCATGCTGTCGTGCCTGTTAAGGGACCCTCGTATAAAAAGGCTGAAGGAGAACGACCTGTAGTGGGTGTCCACGCTACTAGACCCCCGGTATAAGCAGAAAGTGCCTTAAATGTTACCAAATTACTGCGAGTCGGAAAGGATGCAGCAGTTCCAAAATAAATTAAAAAGTATGCTTTACACAGCATATAAGGGTGATGTCACAGCACAACGGGAATCTAACAGGGGAAGAGGTGAAAGTAATCCTCCGCCTCCCACGACCACGCCGGCAAGGACAGGACGCTTTACAGACGTGTTGTTGATGGAGGACATGCGGAGCTTATTAAGTCTTACGCATCGCCACAGCCCTTCGGGGTCCACCCTCAGAGAACGACTCGACCGACAGGTAGCAGACTACCTCGCCTTAACTGCAGATATCAACACTCTGAGGAGCGATGAACCCCTTGACTACTGGGTGTGCAGGCTTGACCTGTGGTCTGAGCTATCCCAATTTGCGATAAAACTTCTGGCCTGCCCCACTTCAAGTATCCTGTCAGAAAGGACCTTCAGTGCAGCAGGAGGTATTGTCACTGAGAAGAGAAGTCGCCTAGGTCAAAAAAGTTTAGATTACCTCACCTTTATTAAGATGAATGAGGGATAGATGCCGAAGGGACTGACAGTGGGCGATACATTCGACTAAAAAAGGCCTGATGAGGGGGACGTAACAGGGTGTCGCGGCTGCCGGCCCGCCGCGTGATATTTAAATCCCTAGCTCACCCCAGTACCTTGCCCTATCATGGTTTCCTGTTCCTGGTTTCCTGAGATTGCTTTATCATTGTGAATCTGATTTCCTGGTATCCTTATCTTGGCCTTTCCCTGGTTATTCTGAATTCTGGTTTCCCTGACTTGGCTTGTGTAAACTGTATTGTGTATTTTCTGACTTCCTTGACCTCGGCTTTCCCTTTGACCATTCTCTGTCTCTAGCATATTAGTCCGGCCATTCTAAGGTCCGGTTTACGCTCTGTCCTTTTATTTTCCTTTTCTTGCCTATGTATATGTTTATGGACTGTTTGCGGTTGTTTGCGGTGCATTAAACGGGGAGTTTGGTTTGTCACTGTGAAGCGGGCGTAACCCTTACACTACCTGATCAATACAACATCATACCTGATGTTTTATAGCAGGTTATTCCAAACTTTTTAGGAATGTTAGGTGATTTATGCTAGGTAATCACCTAATTATGTTAGGTGATTTTATGGATTAAAACCAGACTCTGCATCAACTATGTAATTTTCCATGGGAGTTTTGCCATGGATTTCTCTCCGGCATGCCACAGTCCAGGTGTTAGTCCCCTTGAAACAACTTTTCCATCACTATTGTGGCCAGAAAAAGTCCCTGTGGGTTTTAAAATTCGCCTGCCCATTGAAGTCTATGGCGGTTCGCCCGGTTCGCCCGTTCGTCACTATATGCTTTTCTTTGGGAAAGCCCTTTTACCGATGATATCATCATCATTATTTGTTTTCCTGCTCTAAAACACTCATATTTGATTTGTGTTAAGCAATGTCAATATAGCAGTATCCCACATGTACAGGTTTTATGGGGTTTTGGGAAATATCAGACCCTCTCTTCACAGGACAAGCTTGCAGGTGTGTGTGTGTGTATATATATATATATATATATATATATATACATAAAACAATCGGAAAAATTAGAGCACTCACTGGATTTTGTTTAGAAAATCAAATTACTGTGTTTAAGCTCGCAAAAATTAAATCAAAGTTTTGACTGAAAAACAGTCTTTTACAAGATGCTGAAAATAACAAAGTGCACTGTATTTATAATAATCAAGTAATAATGTAAATGAGCTTACCAAATACCGGTGATTCACAAGTCCCCAGTCCCTACCTGCGTGATGACGTGTATATGTGATGATGTAATGCATTGAGTGGAAATATGTGCCCCACTAGATGACGTCATGTTGCCATAGTGACGCTAAACATCAAGAATTAAAGTGAATGTGAAAATTGTGCTATTAAAAACATGCATGGAGGACATAGAAAGATAGATCAAATAAATATATAACTATCCAAACCCATGCATATCTAAGACATTCTAGCCAATAATACAGGCATGAGAAATTAACCAAATGAAACTGAAACACAGGGGTCACTAACTAAACAGTATAAATACCAACTGGGGTCAAGAAAGGTGTACATGAAAAATGCTAAGGAAAAGGAAAATGTGAAAAGGAGAATGAGAAAAAGTATCTTACTCAAGAGATATCTATATATATGTGTATATATGGAGATAGGCAGCCCGGGCTACACTGTAGGCTAGTTAAAGTGTAAGAAGTGGTAAAATGCCACCCCTGTCAAAGTGCTGCATGGGGCCATGAGCCCACCGAGACCAATGGATGGGTCGGCCCTAGTAGCCAAAAGGACAGAGAAAGCAGAGTTGTCAGGCACCAGGAGACCAACTTTAGGATTAAACCATTTGAACACATTTTATCCTCTGCAGATAAAACAATGCCCAGACACATTATGGAGTGGGAGTTGTATTTTAATACTAGCTACATCTTCTTTTTCTAAAGAGCATGTACAGTGCAGTAAACCTGCAAAAGGCTGTATAGTTTATGCATACTTTAGTTACCGTGCCTTTATTTCGACTTTATCTATAAAGGCACAGATGTTTTAAGAGGCTTCAATTGGTAGAATATTTATTGTTTCTTTAGAATGTTATTGCTATTATTCCAAGAAGTAAGATTACACCACACATTTATGGAGATTTTTTTAGTTAGAACTATTAACCTATTAGAAATACATACAATTGGTGGAACACACGTCTGATGATTCTAGGATCCAACTGGATCAGACTGTATATACAGGACTTTTATTTATTATTACTTTTATATTTTGGATTGGAATTTTTATCCTATACCATTGTACAATTTTTACTCATCAAATAAAGCTATACCTGCAATTTGAAAGACATCTGAATATCTCATCCTTCACCAACTATCACTTAAGGAACAACAAGAAGAAGGATGGGGACATCCTATTAAGCGTCCCATCACGCTTCCCATGAGAGCCATATGCTGATTTGGCTCTGGGCTTGTGAGTAATATTGCTCTATTTTTTTCATAAATATCTCTACTAAACAGTATTATACTATGCCATTCTGTTTTATTTCCTAGAATCATCAGACGTGTGTTCCACCAATTGTATGTATTTCTAATATTTCTGTATAAGTGGTATAAGGGGTTTCCACTTGGTGGTCTGTAGCTATTTCTTGGCTACCACACATATTTTACTACTGTATATTCACTTGTTTACTCCTCAGAACTATTAACCTGCTTCAGTCTATATCATCTTTATTTTAATATAATTGTCAATGAGTTAACACGATCATGTCGGGTTAATAGACCAGGGTGAAATGTTTCCATAAGGGTAACTTCTGCTCTTTTGCCCAGTGCTACCAGTAATCTTTCCATTGAATAGAACATACATTGGTTTATTATCTGGTCTAGCGTTACACTACAATTTAAGAAAGGTAAAATTGTTTAAACATAGACTATATAACAAATCAAGAGAAATACTATATACAGAAATAAAATCTAAATTTTAACAGTAGACTTCAACATGTCAAAGTACCTCACAAAGAAGATGAAATAAGCATTTGCTACGAAAACGTCTTGGGAACAACTCATTATTTAGAGATATATACCAATATGTCACAGAAAACATTTGCTGTTCACAGCATTGTACAATAGAGTAAAATAGAAATCATTGTTTGAATTTTAGAGACAGAAACAGAATGCTTGGCAAACTTGAACTAAACTAAAGTAACTATCGCAATCAGCAAATAAAATTTTAATTGTATTGTTTAACATCAATTTACTAATTACATTTCATACATGCCTTGACAACAGAAAGATACAGTGTAAACAATCTGTTATTTTTTCAGTAATATATTTGAATTTGTTCTAATGAATTGCTTATTCACACTAATAAAATGGGTATCAACTGAGGCATCAACTTTGAACATGTGTATAGTATTTTGGCCCCAAAATATTAAACTGGATACGATTGTGAAGAGCGGAAAGTTATACAGATATCTAGATGTCCCCCGAGTGTTCTCTCTCTCTCTCTCTCAAAATGTATATATTTATTTATATTTCATGCTTGGTCTCAAACAATCTGATTGGATTCCCAGAAATGATATCACCTGGTTACAAATAGGTCAGAATCATCTGTACATAAGCATATAGCATTGTATATTTTCATTTCATTTTTGGAATACATTAATTGCCCTTTGTAAAACTGAAATGTCTTCACCTCCTGCCCCCTACTCTACCCACAGGAGGGCTGGGCTATTTTACAATCACAAATCAGAATGAATATGCTGGGTCACTACACCATTTATTTGGTTTGTGATTTGTCTACATTTTGGTTCATAGTTCAGGAATTTGTACAATCACCCGATTGGCTCAAATTCAGATGAATTGCAGAACGAAATCTGAAGTCTACTCCACCGCCAGAAACATGACCATAGTTCATGGAGTCCATATAGAACAGTCTAAAAAGAGTCCAGTAAAACCTTAGGATGAGAGAACAATCACAGTTATATCTGAGGTAGAGACGTCTATGGAGTAGTGGGATCAAGGGGTTCGTGGGATCCGTATGAAAGAGAAAATAAAATCTAATAAGTAGCAGCCAAAAAAAAAAAAGGTCTATATGGCCCTACCCACGTTTTTGAAAGCTAAAAACTAGCTCTAGTATAAACAGCATACAGTTGTATAATCCCCACTTATGGGATACGTGAGGGAGTGTTGTTAGTAGATATCTCATCAGATGAGGACCATGTGTAACATAAAAAACAACAATAGTGCTTACTGTGATAAAACCAGGAGAGTGTATAAAAATACCAAATGGGCTGACGCACTGCTCAATGATAGGGCGTAAGTGGTATAATCCCCACCAAGGATGCTTTGGTGTAGTATCTCTCTGGAAGTAAAACTCAGATGCCAGGTAGTAAAATAATAAAAATGGTAAAAAAGATAAAATGGCTAACTCACAACAAAGAAAGTGGCCAAAATACCGTTATTAAAATACAGTTAGTTAAAATTTCCACAATGCGTTTATCTCCTTAGGGCTTTTTCAAGTGGATACTAAGTGGCTACTACAAAAGACTGGACATACCCCATTTTGAATACCCTGGGTTGTCTACTTTGTCAAATGGTATGTCATGGTGGGGATCATTTTCATTTCTAGGCTGCCATATCTCAAAGGCAAATCTGGCAAATAGCAATTTACAAAAACAGAAATTGTCAAATCTTATGTTTGACCCTGTAACTTTTCAAATCACCATTAGGGGTACTCTTGTACTCATGAGACATTACTCTACACAAATATGAGTGTTTTAAAGCAGTTAAATGTATTATACTGATAATATCATCGGTGAAATGGCAGATTATGTGTGAAAAATGCAAAAAAAACTAATATAAATGCTAAATTTGGCCAGGGTTTGTGACTAAAAGGCTACTAAAAAGACTGGACATGCCTCATTTTGAATACCGTGGGTTGTCTACTTTTACAAATGGTATGCCATGATGGGGTTAATTTTAATTCCCGGGCTGCTATACGGTCTCAAAGGCAACATAGGCCCAGCAATCAAATCTGGCAAATTTCAATGTGCATAAATGTGCATTTTACCCCTGTAAGTTTGCAAAAACCCATAAAACCTGTACATTGGGGCACTATAGTACTTGGGAGATGTTGCTGAACAAATATTGGGGTGTTGTCAGTAACACATAACAGGAACTAAGAATCCATGCCTAAAGTACAATGTGAGAGAAAAATAACACAAAAAAAAAAGACTACTTAAAAGTTTGAAAAGACTGGCGGTAGAATTAGTGCATGGAAAGTGTTAAATACCACTGTAATTGTTAAAAAAAAAACAGCGTTTGAAATACCCTACTGTGTCTACTTTTCAAAAAAACATGGTTAGATGGTGGTAAATTACATTGGACGGCTTCAAAATGTCCTAAATAGGACATGGGTGCATGATGACCAGCTGTGAAAATTCCAAATTTGAAAACTGGAATGTGCACCCTTCAAATAAGGTCTTTCAGCCCCCAGAGAACCCGACACACCTATACATGGGTGGTATCAGTGTACTCAGGAGATGTTGCTGAACACACATTGGGGTGTTCTTTGGCAGTAACCCTTAAAGTTCTCAGCACATGTATTCTTAAATTGCTATGTGTGTAAAAAAATCACCAATTGTTTTTTTTTAATTTGGCCTAGATTGGTCGTAAAATGGTTGTATGAAAACAGCATGAAACAAGCCAAAATACCCCAAGTATTTCTTGTTTTCTTGTTTTAAGTATAACTTTTTAAATATATACATGTAAAGGGTTATTCAGGGATTCCTGACAGATATCAGTGTTATTGTGTAACTTGCGTTGATTTTGGAGAAAAAAAAATGGTTTTGAAATAGCAAACTGCTTCTTGTGCTTATTGCTCTATAACTTTGCAAAAAAAGCTAAGAACATGTTAACATGAAACTATTTAGCATGTGTGTTTTTTGGCAGTTTTAGATGCGTAACAGATTTTTGGGGTCAACGTTCGAAAAAGTGTGTTTTTTTTTGTTTATATTTTTCCATCAGATTTAACTTTTTTTTTTTATAGTGAATTATATGATATGATAAAAATAATGGTATCTTTAGAAATACCATTTTTAATGGCAAGAAAAAAACTGTATATAATATGTGTGGGTACAGTAAATAAGAAAGAGGAAAATTACAGCTAAACACAAACACCGCAGAAATCTAAAAAGCCCTGATCCCAAACGGTAAGAAAATTGCAACGTGGTCTGGTAACTAAGGGGTTAAAGTGAGCAAATAAATAATTGATTTCTCTTGAATACTGGTGAATAGTGATGTCGCGAACATAACATTTTCGGTTCGCGAACGGCGAACGCGAACTTCCGCAAATGTTCGCGAACGGGCGAACCGGGCGAACCGCCATAGACTTCAATGGGCAGGCAAATTTTAAAACCCACAGGGACTCTTTCTGGCCACAATAGTGATGGAAACGTTGTTTCAAGGGGACTAACACCTGGACTGTGGCATGCCAGAGGGGAATCCATGGCAAAACTCCCATGGAAAATTACATAGTTGATGCAGAGTCTGGTTTTAATCCATAAAGGGCATAAATCACCTAACATTCCTAAATTGTTTGGAATAACCTGTTTTAAAACATCAGGTATGATGTTGTATCGATCAGGTAGTGTAAGGGTTACGCCCGCTTCACAGTGACAGACCAAACTCCCCGTTTAACGCACCACAAACAACCGCAAACAGTCCATTTGCACAACCGCAAACTCCCCATTTGCACAAGGTTGGATACCAAGCTAGTCATGTCCCGTTCCTTGTCCTCACTGATGTCATTGAAGGTCTCTTCCTCCACCCAGCCACGTACAACACCAAGGGTCCCCGAAAGGTGACAACCAGCCCCCTGGGACGCCTGCTGTGCTTGGTCTTCCACCTCCTCAAAGCCACCTTCCTCCTCTGACTCCTCTTCTTCAGACTCTTCTCTCTGCGTTGCCTCTCTCTGCATTATTATAAGGTGTGTTAAGTAGTACTATTCCTATCAGTTTAATCCCTGGTATGTCCCCTATCAGGGGACGTGTATATGGCATCGATTTTAGGAACCGGGAGATGGAAAAAGATGCTCGGTTGGTCCTTCTACTTCAAATTTTGGGCACTGCGCATGTAATCTAATGTGCCACCAGATAGGAGTGGTGTGTTAAGTAGTCCCCCTCATCAGGCCTTTTTTAGTCGAATGTATCGCCCACTGTCAGTCCCTTCGGGATCCATCCCTCATTCATCTTAATAAAGGTGAGGTAATCTAGACTTTTTTGACCTAGGCGACTTCTCTTTTCAGTGACAATACCTCCTGCTGCACTGAAGGTCCTTTCTGACAGGACACTTGAAGCGGGGCAGGCCAGAAGTTCAATCGTAAATTGGGATAGCTCAGGCCACAGGTCAAGCCTGCACACCCAGTAGTCAAGGGGTTCATCGCTCCTCAGAGTGTCGATATCTGCAGTTAAGGCAAGGTAGTCTGCTACCTGTCGGTCGAGTCGTTCTCTGAGGGTGGACCCCGAAGGGCTGTGGCGATGCGTAGGACTTAAAAAGCTCTGCATGTCCTCCATCAACAACACATCTGTAAAGCATCCTGGAACTGCTGCATTCTTTCCGACGTGCGGTAATTCGGTAACATTTCAGGCACTTTCTGCTAATACCGGGGGTCTAGTATTGTGGACACCCAGTACAGGTCGTTCTCCTTCAGCCTTTTTATACAAGGGTCCCTCAACACGACAGCATGAAAGACCCCATTTGCACAAGGTTGGATGCCGAGCTACTTATGTCCTGTTCCTCGTCCTCAGTGATCCCTCTAAAGGTATGTTCTTTAGACCCCCCAGCCACGTACAACACCACGGGTACCAGATAGGTGACAACGAGCACCCTGGGATGCCTGTTGTGGTTGGTCTTCCTCCTCCTCCTCAAAGCCACATTCCTCCTCTGACTCCTCTTCCTCACAATCCTCTTCCAGCGTTGCTGCAGGTCCAGCAAGCGATGCTGATAAGGCTGTTTCTGGCGGTGATGGTGACCACAACTCTTCCTCTTCACGCTCATCTACGGCCTGATCCAGCACTCTTCGCAGGGCATGCTCCAGGATGAAAACAAATTATATGATGTCGCTGATGGTGCCTTCGGTGCGACTGACTAGGTTTGTCACCTCCTCAAAAGGACGCATGAGCCTACAGGCATTGCGCATGAACGTCCAGTAACGTGGCAAAAAAATTCCCTGCTCCGCAGAGGCTGTCCTAGCACCCCGGTCATACAAATACTCGTTAACGGCTTTTTCTTGTTGGAGCAGGCGGTCGAACATTAGGAGTGTTGAATTCCAACGTGTCGGGCTGTCGCAAATCAAGCGCCTCACGCCATGACCGTGTAGGAACGCCTGAAATGGCCACACACCTTCCTGGCCTGCTTAACCCCTTAAGGACCAAACTTCTGGAATAAAAGGGAATCATGACGTGTCAGACACGTCATGTGTCCTTAAGGGGTTAAGGATGTCCTGTAAGCCTGGGTACTTATGCACAAAGCAGTGTACGATCAGATTACACACATGTGCCATGCACGGCACATGTGTCAACTTGCCCAAATGCAATGCCGCCAACAAATGTCTTCCATTGTCAAAAAACACTTTGCCGATTTCCAGTTGGTGCGGAGTCAGCCACTGATCCACCTGCGCGTTCAGGGCGGACAGGAGTGCTGGTCCGGTGTGACTCTCTGCTTTCAGGCAAGTCAACCCCAAGACGGCGTGACACTGCCGTATCCAGAATGTGGAATAGTACCTGGGGAGCTGCGGGGGTGCCGTTGATGTGGAGCAAGACGCAGCAGCAGAAGAGGACTCAGCCGAGGAGGTTATGGAAGAGGATGGAGTAGGAGGAGTAGAGGAGGTGGCAGCAGGCCTGCCTGCAAGTCGTAGCGGGGTCACCAACTCCTCTGCAGAGCCACGCTTTCAATCCTTGGCAGCCGTCAGCAGGTTTACCCAATGCACAGTGTAGGTGATATACCTGCCCTGACCATGCTTTGCAGACCAGGTATCAGTGGTCATATGGACCCTTGCCCCAACACTGTGTGCCAGACATGTCATTACTTCCTTTTGCACAATCGAGTACAGGTTGGGGATTGCCTTTTGTGCCAAGAAATTTCGGCCGGGTACCTTCCACTGCGGTGTCCCAATAGCTACAATTTTTTTGAACGCCTCAGACTCCACCAGCTTGTATGGTAAAAGCTGGTGGGCTAAGAGTTCAGTCAAGCCAGCTGTCAGACGCCGAGCAAGAGGGGACTTTGTGACATTGGCTTCTTACGCTCAAACATGTCCTTGACAGACACCTGACTGTGGGCAGATGAGCAGGAACTGCTCAAGGCGAGAGACAGAGGGGCGGATGGTTGAGAGGGGGCAAGGAGGACAGAAGTAGTTAACGTGGCTGAAGATGCTGGACCAGGAGGAGGATGGCGGCTTTGAGTTTGTGTGCTGCTTGTACTCATGTGTTGATCCCATAGGCGTTTGTGATGTGCGATCATGTGCCTTCGCAAAGCAGTTGTACCTAGGTGGGTGTTGGACTTCCCATGACTCAGTTTCTTTTGGCACAGGTAGCAAATGGCATCGCTGTTGTCAGAGGCAGACACACAAAAAAAATGCCACACTGCTGAGCTCTGCAATGACGGCATTCTGGTGGTGGCAACAGCATGCGTTGATTGGCGTGCTGTCTGGCTGACCCCGGGTGCCGATGCATGCTGTCTGACTGTGCCACTAGCTCCTTGCAACGACCTCCCCCTGCTTCCAACTCGTCTCCTCCTCCTCCTCTCTGTCTCCCAATCTGAACTTTACCCCTGTTCTTCTTCTCTTCTAGCGGGCACCCACGTGACATCCACGGATGCATCGTCATCATCAACCGCTTCACTTGGATCTGACAACTCAGCAAATGAAGCAGCAGTGGGTACAACATCATCATCATCACACCGTATGTGTGTAATGCTGCCCGACTGAGACATATCCCTGTTATCTACATCCTCTGGCAATAATGGTTGCGCATCACTCATTTCTTCCAACTGATGTGTAAATAACTCCTCTGACTTACCAAGTGAAGCGGCTGTGGTGTTCGTGGTGGCGGCAGGCGGGCGAGTGGTAGCTTGAAAGGTGCCCGAAGCTAAGCTGGAGGAAGATGGTGCGTCGAGGTTCTGAGCGGAAGCTGTAAAAGATTGGGTGTCCTGTGTTAGCCAGTCAACTATGTCCTCAGAACTTTTCAAGTTCAGGGTACGTGACCTTTGAACACTGGGCATTATTCTAGGGCCAAAGGGAATCACAGAACCATGACCACGACGGCCCCTGCGGGGTGGCCTGCCTCTGCCTGTAATTTTTTTTTGAATAGTGGTACTATGCATGCAAGCTAGTGTGACAACAGATATGAGTGGCACTGGTGTGACACTGTGCCCTGGCAGGCCCTGAAACGCACACTCGTGAAGGAATCTGACTGCTATGATATAACAGTCAAAAAAGTTTATTTTTTATTAAATGCAAGCTATTGGGACACCAGATATGAGTGAGTGGTGGCACTGGGCAGGCCCTGAAACGCACACTAGTGAAGGAAACTGACTGCTATTATATTACAGCCCAAAAAGTTTAGTTTTTTTTAAATGCAAGCTATTGGGACACCAGATATGAGTGAGTGGTGGTACTGGGCAGGCCCTGAAACGCACACTGTTGAAGGAAACTGACTGCTATTATATTACAGTCCAAAAAGTTTTTTTTTGTTAAATGCAAGCTATTTTGACACCAGATATGAGTGGTGGCACTGGGCAAGTGGGCACAGTATACGCTGCGAGCCTGACACACACGCTGGCAGACAACCAACTGCTATTCAATCTATTACAGTCAAAAACAATTTTTGTTTTTAAATGTACACTAATGTAAACAATTTTTGTTTTTAAATGTATGAGTTGCACTGGTGTGACACTGTGCCCTGGCAGACCCTGTAATGCACACTAGTGAAGGAAACTGACTGCTATTAAATTGCAGACCGAAAAGTTTTTTTATTGTTAAATGCAAGCTATTGTGACACCAGTGAGTGAGTGGTGGCACTGGGCAAGTGGGCACAGTATACGCTGCGAGCCTGACACACACGCTGGCAGACAACTAACTGCTATTCAATCTATTACAGTCAAAAACAATTTTTGTTTTTAAATGTACACTACTGTTACACCAGATATGAGTTGCACTGGTGTGACACTGTGCCCTGGCAGACCCTGAAATGCACACTAGTGAAGGAAACTGACTGCTATTATATTGCAGACCGAAAAGTTTTTTTATTGTTAAATGCAAGCTATTGTGACACCAGTGAGTGAGTGGTGGCACTGGGCAGGCCCTGAAACACACACTAGTGAAGGAAACTGACTGCTATTATACTACATAAAAAAAAAAGGTTTTTTTTTTTTTTTTAAATGCAAGCTATTGTGACACCAGTGAGTGAGTGGTGGCACTGGGCAAGTGGGCACAGTATATGCTGTGAGCCTGACACACAGACTGGCTGGCAGGCAGGCAACTGCAATTACATTACACAGAAAAAAAAAAGCAGACTGATGTTCTAGCCCTAAAATGGGCTTTTTGGGGTGCTGTCCTTACAGCAGAGATCAGATGAGTCCTTCAGGACTGTAGTGGACACTGAATACACTAGCCTAGCTATCAATTTCCCTATCAAATTAGCAGCAGCTACACTGTCCCTACTCTCACTAAGAATGCAGCTTCACAATGAATGTAAAATGGATGCTGTCCAGGAGGTGGGAGGGTCTGGGAGGGAGGGTCTGCTGCTGAATGGCTGGAATGTGTCTGCTGACTGTGAGGTACAGGCCAGGGTCAAAGTTTACTCAATGATGATGAATAGGGGGCGGACCAAACAGCGCATTTGTTCGCCGTCCGTGGCAAACGCGAACAAGCGATGTTCGCCGGGAACTATTCGCCAGCGAACAGTTCGGGACATCACTACTGGTGAATTAAAACAGTATTCAAGATATTGGTCTATTTATATAATATCCATCTCCTACTTTCTGTTTATAATATGATTTTTTTTCCTCTTTTCTAGCTACATTACAAAACATGTGTTGCCATCAAATGTAGAAATTTAAAAAAAAAGTAATGAAAACCTTCAAATAAAAAAAATGTAGACATTTAAAGAGGCAACATATTGTATAACAAGATCTTTTTATCCTTCTCTTGTATGTTTGTGTACTCATTATTTTCTGCAACATATTACTGCTCATGCCAATCAGAAATGCTCAGACCAGACAGCTCGTGTCTCAGATTTTAAAAGATCCAATTTGTGTGTGGGTTCTTTTTTGGAAACTAGGACAAGCTACTAGTCTAATCATAACAGTGTCACCAGTCATTTGAATGCTTACTTGTAATTTCACATTTCAAGATGAGTAGATTAGGTTTGCTGTGATGAACTGCAGAGTACATTTGAAGAGCTGAACTAATGTGCATTCTTTGATTCCTGATGTAATGAGTTTAATAAAATTCAGAGTAGATATATATAATTATATTGGCATGTATTTTCTAGTGCATTGATAATTATGGCTCTGTGGAGTTTAGGCACAGATAACATATTATTTCCTAACACTGCAGAACTCATTTGGATTAATAATGTCCATGATTTGATGCAATTCAATTGAAATATTAACCAAGAATATATTTGAATACAATTAACATGGGGGTACACTCAAACAAAAACTAAGGTGATTTGAGATAGTATAAGTGATACAATAAATTCTGTATTAATGGCTCATTGTTACCTTTGGATTGGTCTCAAATACTATTTAATTTGGGGACGGGGCAATGTGATAGGGGGCAAAGTGATGGAAGGCTAGGGCTATAGGATTGGGGGAGGTGAATAGTTTGGGAGCACTTACATTAGCAACTAAAAGATTATGAGATCAGGGGATGAAGTGACATGAGATCATGGATCAATATACAGAAAATATGAGATAAAATATGGGAAAGAATCTAGTGTATTGGATCAGTGGTTTAAATGTGGAAAACACAAGATGAAGTAACTTATAAAAATAAAGAATGAATTGTGGAATATATGAATTGAAATATGTGACAATGCAATTACAAATTTAGTTTTCAATAAAAAAAATAAAATATATATATAAATATATATATATATATATATATATATTAAAAAAAAAAAAAAACTTTCCTTGCACTCACGCTTTCTTGAATAATGCTGGGTGCATAAGTCAGCAGGCTGTTTTAGTACAAAGTGTTCAGAATGATGGCTGCACTCCTCGGACTAAATCCGAAAATTATTGGCTATACATTAAAATACAATCAACGTTTCAGCCCCTCTGGAGGGCTTTCATCAGGATCAAAAAAATACATAAATGTGTAACACACTGACTAAACAAACTTATATACTCTGAGAAATAGTAAATAATAAATTAACTTACCCCAGCTGGTGCAAGTGCCTGATCGGCGTCCTATTGATCCCTAAGTGCATGTGCATTACCAGCCAATAGACGGCATGCTGCGGCATGACGTCACACACATCTCCATGGCAACGGATCAACATTGCCGCGTATCCACGGGAACTGGAAGACGCCGGGCGGGCAGCACAACACTGCACCGAATGAGAAGAAAACGATCAGTGCAGTGAAGCTGTTCAAAGTTAAAGCTAGACATGGATAAAATAAATGATATAAGACTGGCTAGTATCAAGCAGATATCTACATAACACTTAAACATATCAATCTTACACTTCAAAATTAAGAATTGCCAACATATATCATATTGCATGTTGGGCACTACCATCCTAAGAGATGAGTGTACTCCATAATTTTAAAGTGCACAGCAGTAGACTGGAAACATAATTAGAACAAAGTAAAAGTAGCTAATGCCAAGTGCATATATGTCTAATACATAACAAAATAAAGCTAACTTACATTTAAAGAGATAACGACATGATATGTGAAATATGCAAAATACTCAGTTCCCCATTATACGTGGAGGGTCCTATATTATAAAAAAATCAACAGTGCTCAAGTATCTCTGTATAACTGTGAAATATAAAGTGCTTAAGTATAAAAAGGTAAAGTGTCAAATAGTAAGCAGAGTGCACGACTGGATACTATATGCTGAAAACTGTGCAAAAAACTTGCAATGCTATCAAATAGGTAATGGTGTAAGACTAATTATAGCCACCTTCTAATGTAAGTGAATTAAGATAAATCCTATATGTTAAGTGACATATGTAACGGACCGTTTCAGCAGAAATGGGGTAACAATCCGTTTAGGCGATAATCCCCTTTTCACAGACAGGCACAGCTACTGTAAAATCACCAAACCTCACGAATTGGATATAGGTGAATGCATCAAACTCCCGAACTGCATACCAGGGAATAAGGTAGCACTCCAAACTGGAACCTCACGAATAGCTGCTAGCAGACGAACAGGAAAAGCATACATCAGCTTACACTCCTAGCAATCAATCTCCAACAGCATACAGTGAATCCCCCCAAGAACGAGACAAGGCTCCTTGTTGAGGGTCAAGCAGTGGTCTGTTTATTGAGGGCTACCTGCCCCTGTATTTATGCAGGTCTCCCACCTGGTGGACACTCCCCTAGGGGACCAAATGGAAGACTGTAACACAGACAGACATGTATCACATTACAGACTTACAGAAGTAAAACATCCCCACAGTGCATCCTGGCTTCCTCCCTTCTGCCCTGGAGATAATTGGAGAAGTAATTCAATTATCTCCCAGGACAAAGGCAAAACTCCATTACACATGTGGGGACACAAATACAGTAATATGCTATAAAATATATAAAGTTACTTTTTATACATTAAACACAGACATGTAACATATCCCCAGATAGCTCAGGTCTGAGTGCACATTATTAGGTGAATGGCACGCAGACCACACAAATACAGTTTAATTGCCATGGAGCCAGAGTCTTTAATTACACTAATATGCTCCATGGCATGGCTATCTGGGTTAAAACATTCACCTATACAAACTACCGAATTTCCCTGCATTCACCAAATCCATACGAATTAGAACCAGGGGCTGGAGGTTCAGCAGTGCCTGCACGTAAAAGTGTCCGATTTTGGTGCATGAAAGCCGAGCAGAAAAGCGCTGGCTGCCCGGGGAGCTCCAGAACACCGCCACCTAGCGGCCGCTACGTGTAACAGCCAATTAACGGCGCCGGCCGGGTTCCCACGGCTCTGGGGAGGTTGCAAACAGGCTGTTTGTTCGGTAGATAGAATCTACTGAATGACTGTGCAGAAAGGGAGAAATAAATCCTTCTGCACAGTAAAATTAACCCTTTAGCTGCCGGTCCATAATCCAAAGGCAGCAGGCGGGCAACCAGGCTCCTCCAATGCAATGTGGCGAGGTTGGTCTCGTCACAACATATATAGATGTCCAAAGTGACATGTGAATAATGGGAAAAAATACAAAATAATGGTCAAAAGTAATTTATCCAGTAATATAAAGTGCTCCCATGTACTATACATATTGCAGGAAAAGTGCATATAATATATAAACGTGCTAATAAGAAAGTGCTGAACTGCCAATACATAATGAGACTTAAAAATAATTAGAGGCTACATATAAAATATAGTAAAATAAATTAAAATACAATTTACAGCTGGGGTAAGTTAATTTATTATTCACTATTTCTTAGAGTATATAAGTTTGTTTAGTCAGTGTGTTACACATTTATGTATTTTTTTGATCCTGATGAAAGCCCTCCAGAGGGGCTGAAATGTTGATTGTATTTTAATGTATACCCAATAAATTTTGGATTTTAATGAAGTCCGAGGAGTGCAGCCATCATTCTGGATACTCAGCCATTTTAGAGATCAGAACCAGTCCACCACCGTGTCAGCGATCTTAGGCACTGACACTTACAGCTTGAACCTGCAAGAAGTGTCCATGTCTTCCTCCAGCTCCTCAAGTGATCAAGCAATGGATATAGCAGATGGGGGCATTGGTCACTATGGCCAGAAGCAAGGAGAATCAAGTGGGAGAAGCGAGGTAAAGCAGAGACAGCCCAGGATTTTACAGGCTGCAGATCCTGGGAGGAAAAAAAAGTACGCAGAGAACTTTGGTGCAGAGGAGAATGCAGTACTGGTCACCAAGTTGTGCCATTACTACCAATGTATTTTTGGGGGAGTAGCCAAAAAAACTTCTTGTTCAAAGAAGAATAGTCTGTGGAGGAAGATTGTGGCAGAGGTGAACGCTGTTCGTGGAAACAACCGCACTGAAGACATAGTGAAGAAACAGTAAGTGCACTTATATTCCTAAAAAATTATTTTCTTTATTCCATGTTCTTTAAAACGTATTGTTTTCCTCCATGTGCTTTTGCTACCCACCCCCACCATTGGCAGCTATGCTTTAAAAAGTGAAGGTAGGGTCACTTAAAGGGACACTATAGCCACTAGAGCAACTACAGCTTAATAGTTCCCTTCAGGCATTTTCCTGTAAACACTGCCTTTTCAGTGAAAAGGCAGTGTTTACATTGCCACTAGGGACACCTCCAAGTGGCCATTCCTTAGATGGCCACTGTAGAGGCTTCCTGGCTCAGGGCTGCACAGTAAGCAGCCCTGCCGTTCAACGTCCCCACGCTCTGCATGGAGAAGCTGAATTTTCCTCATAGAGATGCATTGATTTAATGCATCTCTATGAGGAGGTCTTGATTGGCCAAAACAGAAATAAGGTGAGTTTTAAACTTTTAAAGGGGGGCTAAGAGGAGGCAAGTCACCTAAATGGTGGGTTTAGCACTATACGGTCAGAAATACATGTTTGTGTTCCTGACCCTATAGTGTTCCTTTAACCCCTTAAGGACACATGACATGTGTGACATGTCATGATTCCCTTTTATTCCAGAAGTTTGGTCCTTAAGGGGTTAAGCACATAGGAAGGAAAAAAACACAATGGGTAGCTCAGCTTTAAAGGAACACTATATAGTGACAGGAATACAAACATGTATTCCTGTCACTATAACTGTGAAAACACAGTTTAGCCTCCCTGTCAGCAATGCAACTTATTACTCATCCTTATAACAGCGCTGCGCAGGTCCATCACAGCTGGCTCCGCCCATACTCTGCCTCCTTGGCTGCGATCTTCATAATTGACGAAATCAACCAATCCAATTCTTTCCCATAGGAAAGCATTGGGAGGTTATCATGTTGCACAATGCTGCTGGTCTATCAGAAATCTATAGCTATCAGATTTCTATACCTACGTTACTTCCGGTGCCTCCATGTCAATGGAAGTGACGCGAGATCAGCTGCATGTATGCGCGCTAGCAGGCCTCTAGATATAGAATTCTGATAGAATTCTGGTGGAGGTTGTGCGCGCATGTGTGCTACCTCTGATGACGCTAAATCAGCTGGGCCGTTAATCTGAAGGGTGTACCAAGCATGCGTGCAGCACATCCTTCGGTTATATAAAAAAGATGGTTGTACTGCGCATGCGCGCAGCACATCCATCAGATATAGCAGTCTGATATAGAAATCTGATGGGTGTACTGAGCATGCGCGCAACACATCGATCAGATATAGCAATCTGATATAGAAATATGATGGGTGTACTGCAAATGCGCACAGCACATCCATCAGATATAGCAATCTAATATAGAAATCTGACGGATGTGCTGGGCATGTGCTTGGTACATTTGTTAAATTTCTATACCACAGATTTCACTGTGTAGTAACATACACAGTGTAGGCTAATGTGGTGTTAAATAAGGGAGATAAAGGGTTAATAGAGGTGATAGACGTGATGGGGAATATGAAGGGGTGACCAAAAGTCGCCTAACAGCCCAAAAGTCCCTTTAGTGGCCGTCTGGTAGACAGCCACTTGTTTACACTCTTCTGTGTAATCTGATCGTACAACACTTTGTGCTTAAGTTCCCAGGCTTACAGGACATGCTGAAGCAGGCCAGGAAGGTGTGTGGCCATTTCAGGCATTCCTACACGGCCATGGCACACTTTTCTGATATCCAGCGGCGAAACAACATGCCAGTGAGGCGCTTGATTTGCGACAGCCCGACACATTGGAATTCAACACTCCTAATGTTCGACCGCCTGCTCCAACAAGAAAAAGCCGTTAACAAGTATTTATATGACCGGGGTGCTAGGACAGCCTCTGCGGAGCTGGGAATTTTTTTGCCATGTTACTGGACGCTCATGCGCAATGCCTGTAGGCTCATGCGTCCTTTTGAGGAAGTGACAAACCTAGTCAGTCGCACCGAAGGCACCAACAGCGACATCATACCATTTGTTTTCTTCCTGGAGCGTGCCCTGCGAATAGTGCTGGATCAGGCCGCAGATGAGCATGAAGAGGAAGAGTTGTGGTCACCATCACCACCAGAAACAGCCTTATCAGCATCGCTTGCTGGACCTGTGGCAACGCTGGAAGAGGATTGTGAGGAAGAGGAGTCAGAGAAGGAATGTGACTTTGAGGAGGAGGAGGAAGACCAACCACAACAGGCATCCCAGGGTGCTCGTTGTCACCTATCTGGTACCCGTGGTGTTGTACGTGGCTGGGGGGAAGAACATACCTTCAGTGAGATCACTGAGGACGAGGAACAGGACATGAGTAGCTCGGCATCCAACCTTGTGTAAATGGGGTCTTTCATGCTGTCGTGCCTGTTGAGGGACCCTCGTATAAAAAGGCTGAAGGAGAACGACCTGTACTGGGTGTCCACGCTACTAGACCCCCGGTATAAGCAGAAAGTGCCTGAAATTTTACCGAATTACTGCAAGTCGGAAAGGATGCAGCAGTTCCAAAATAAATTAAAAAGCATGCTTTACACAGCGTATAAGGGTGATGTCACAGCACAACGGGAATCTAACAGGGGAAGAGGTGAAAGTAATCCTCCTCCTCCCACGACCACGCCGGCAAGGAGAGGATGCTTTACAGACGTGTTGTTGATGGAGGACATGCTGAGCTTTTTAAGTCCTATGCATCGCCACAGCCCTTCGGGGTCCGCCCTCAAAGAACGACTCGACCGACAGGTAGCAAACTACCTCGCCTTAACTGCAGATATCGACACTCTGAGGAGCGATGAACCCCTTGACCTGTGGCCTGAGCTATCCCAATTTGCGATAGAACTTCTGGCCTGCCCCGCTTCAAGTGTCCTGTCAGAAAGGACCTTCAGTGCAGCAGGAGGTATTGTCACTGAGAAGAGAAGTTACCTAGGCAAAAAAGTCTAGATTACCTCACCTTTATTAAGATGAATGAGGGATGGATCCCGAAGGGACGGACATTGACTAAAAAAGGCCTGATGAGGGGGACGTAACAGGGTGTAGCGGCTGCCGACCCGCCGCATGATATTTAAATCCCTAGCTCACCCCAGTACCTTGCCCTGTCGTGGTTTCCTGTGAGTGCTTTATCATTGTGAATCTGATTTCCTGGTATCCTGATCTTGGCTTTTCCCTGGTTATTCTGAATTCTGTTTTCCCTGACTTGGCTTGTGTAAACGGTATTGTGTATTTTCTGGCTTCCTTGACCTCGGCTTTCCCTTTGACCATTCTCTGTCTCTAGCGTATTAGTCCGGCCATTCTAAGGTCCGGTTTACGCTCTGTCCTTTTATTTTCCTTTTCTTGCCTATGTATATGTTTATGGACTGTTTACGGTTGTTTGCGGTGCGTTAAACGAGGAGTTTGGTCTGTCACTGTGAAGCGGGCGTAACCCTTACACTACCTGATCGATACAACATCATACCTGATGTTTTACAGCACGTTATTCCAAACAATTTAGGAATGTTAGGTGATTTATGCCCTTTATGGATTAAAACCAGACTCTGCATCAACTATGTAATTTTCCATGGGAGTTTTGCCATGGATCCCCCTGGGGCATGCCACAGTCCAGGTGTTAGTCCCCTTGAAACAACTTTTCCATCACTATTGTGGCCAGAAAGAGTCCCTGTGGGTTTTAAAATTTGCCTGCCCATTGAAGTCTATGGCGGTTCGCCCTGGTTCGCCCGTTCGTGAACATTTGCGGAAGTTCGCGTTCGCCGTTCGCGAACCGAAAATTTTATGTTCGCGACATCACTAAATACAACTAAGAGCAGGGAGTAGCATTGGCAATGGCAACAACTCCTGTGCTGATGTGCCACTGTCAGTGTTAGAAGCAGGCGCAACACTGGTGGTGGTGGAAGTGGTTGTCTTGGGAGGGGGGTTAGGAAACATCCTCCGTGTACAAAAAGAAAGCTTCTTAGCAACACGACTCACAAGCCTGCTTGTGTTAGAGGAAGACACTGGGGGCAAAACACGCTTCCTTCTACTTGCAATTCTGGGCCTTGCTGCACTACTGCCTGCTATTGGTGCCTTTCCTTGACCAGGATCTTGCACCAACTGTCCTGAAATGCGAGGCAAAGACCTTGGCCTCCTAGGTGGTGAGTCTGACATAGCGGCACTACTTGACCACTTAAGCTGACACATAGGCTGCATGCTCAAACTACCACTACTTGTGGTGGTGGGGGTGGGGGTGGTAGTTGTGGTATTGGTGGTGGCTGGCTAACCCTCCCTCACTTTACTAGTGGATGAAAGTTTAGGAGGATCCATTTCAAATTTTAAAATAGTAAGAAAAGAAAAGAAGTTGAAGAAAATAAGGAGATAATATAATGTAGTGTTTTGAAACTAAAGTTTATATTTTTATTAATTGAAAACCTATTATTTCACGTTTTGAACTATGCTGATATATAGATCAACACAGTTCAAAAAAATATTTAAAGAAAATTCAGACTAGTACTGAGGCAGATTTCTTCACTTCAGTGCTTTCTGAGTAACTATGCAAAACTGCACTGCCTGCCGTGAGTAGTCTGCCAACAAGTGCTCCCTACACGACTACTGAAAACAGAACATCAAAACATGTATTATATTTATTATTAACCCCTTCAGGACGGAGTCAATAGTGCACGTTCTGATCAAAACAAAACGTAAACAAAAACTGGAATTTGCGCTATATGTCTGTTCACCCATAGTTCCCCTCTTTCATATTATATGCACCCACACTTATTATATATCATTTTATTCAGGAGAAACAGGGCTTTAATTTATCATTAACTATTCATATATGGAACATAATTCATTATGAATAAAATAAAAAATAAATGTGAGAAAATAAGATTTTTTTTAAAATTTGTATTTCCGTCTGACATTTTAGCTGTGAATGTCATAATACTGTTAGGTTTTACTGCACAAAAATGCACATATTTGTAATCAGCGATGTCTCACGAGTACAACAGTATCCCCCATTAACAGGTTTTATGGTGTTTTGGAAAGTTACAGGGACAAATACAGAACGTTCCATTTTCAAATAGAAATTTGCCAGGTTAGTAATGTTACCTTTGAGACGGTGTGGTAGCCCAGCAATGAGAATTACCCCCTTAATGGCATACCATTTGAAAAAGTAGACAACCAAAGGTATTGAAAGTGGGGTATGTTTAGTCTTTTTTAGTAGCCACTTATTCACAAACACTGGCCAAAGTTAGCGTTCATATTTGTTTTTGTGTTAAAAAAGCAAAAAACGAATATTTGGCCAGTGTTTGTGACTAAGTGGCTACTAAGAAAGACTGGACATACCCCACTTGCAATACCTTGGGTTGTCTACTTTTGCAAATGGTATGCCATCATGGGGGTAATTCTCATTCCTGGGCTACCATACGCTCTGAAAGGCAACATAACCAATCTGGCAAATTTCAATGTCAAAAAAATGAAATGCAAGCCTTATATGTGACTCTCTAACTTTCCAAAACACCATGAAACCTGTACATGGGGGGTACTGTTATTCTCGGGAGACTTCACTAAACACAAATATTAGTGTTTTAAAACAGTAAAACATATTACAACAATAATATAGTCCATAAAAGTGCCGTTCGTTTGTAAAAAATGCAAAAAAAGTCACTTTTACTTAAAATATCATCGTTGTAATACAATTTACCAATTTGAAACACTAATATTTGAGTTCAGCGAAGTCTCCCGAGTTAACAGTACCCCCCATGTACAGGTTTTATGTTGTCTTGGAGAGTTACAGGGTCAAATATGGTGCTTGCGAATTAAATTCTCAGCACTTTCTCCCTGTGTTGTCAGGTATGTCAATCAAATGTTAATTAATCAAATCACCTAATTATGTTAAAAGATTACTTAAATATACACGTAGAATTTTAATATATATGCATTTATAGGTATTTAAATTATATGTGTATACTAATGTAATCTTTTATGTAATTATATGTATTTATCTATATATATATATATATTTGCGGTTATTTGCATTTTATATATAGATAGATATATATAGAATGTCATTCTAAGTGTATTTTGTTACCAATATATATATATATTAATAACAAAATACAGTTAGAATGAAATTACATATGTATATATAATTTATATTAAATTTAGTTTCAATATTTTATTTATTAATTTTATTATCTTATTTATTATTGTAATTATACATATTTATATATATATATAATATATGTGTATATATCTATTATATATATAATATATGTATATTATATATATATGTAGCGTCATTCTAAGTGTATTTTAATACTAATATATGTACTTATATTAGTATTAAAATACACTATGTATGACGTTACATATATATAATATACATATATATTATATATATAATATATATACATATATTATATATATATATATATATATATATATATATATATATTTGTGTTAAGGGCTCATGATAGTACAGAAGATACAAACACTGATAAGTGTAGGATGGTATTAAAAGAGCAAGTCGGTTGTGGTGTGCCGGAACCGACGATGAGGTAGGCCTGTAAATAAAGAGGGCCCACCAAGAAGAAATGTAAAGAGAAAAGGAGTTAATAATGAGGAGTGGGTGGGAGGGTGATGCAGCGCTGACCTCGAACGATATAGAGCCAGGTAAGGGGTGTCCCTTAAGTAGGGAAGAGGTGTGTCATATGCCCCTCCCACAATTACAGGCCAAAAGGCCTTAATACTTGTGTTAAGGGCTCATGATAGTACAGAAGATACAAACACTGATAAGTGTAGGAT
The DNA here is from genome assembly GCF_036172605.1 of Pelobates fuscus. Lineage (NCBI taxonomy): Eukaryota > Metazoa > Chordata > Amphibia > Anura > Pelobatidae > Pelobates > Pelobates fuscus. Next base: position 211,548,803 of record NC_086318.1, on the reverse strand, counting down.
GGTATTAAAAGAGCAAGTCGGTTGTGGTGTGCCGGAACCGACGATGAGGTAGGCCTGTAAATAAAGAGGGCCCACCAAGAAGAAATGTAAAGAGAAAAGGAGTTAATAATGAGGAGTGGGTGGGAGGGTGATGCAGCGCTGACCTCGAACGATATAGAGCCAGGTAAGGGGTGTCCCTTAAGTAGGGAAGAGGTGTGTCATATGCCCCTCCCACAATTACAGGCCAAAAGGCCTTAATACTTGTGTTAAGGGCTCATGATAGTACAGAAGATACAAACACTGATAAGTGTAGGATGGTATTAAAAGAGCAAGTCGGTTGTGGTGTGCCGGAACCGACGATGAGGTAGGCCTGTAAATAAAGAGGGCAAAAGTAGAAAATCAAATTTATTACATACCAGGAATATACATACTTTAACCAGACATGTCTTGAAAGGCATTTCTTACTTCTTGTACCGGGTTAGGTATGTATCTAGAGTAAGCCGATGATTTCCAGCGCCCTAGTGACTTGATAACATGAACTGGAATGTTTACACTGGATGCTGTGGAGGCCGCTCCTATGCGGAAGGAGTGGCCGAATAGTTAACTGATTTGAGGCCCAGCTGTGTAAGTAAAGACCTGACGTGTGTCATAAAGGTGGTGGTAGTGAGTACCGAACCTTGTAGACTGAAAGTGGTTGAGATGGTGGTTCGTTGTTATGCTGGGTATATGAGTCCAGTAGTTTGACGGGGCTCCACCTGTTGTGAGTAGGATAGTACTTAACCTCTACTGAAAGTGCATGTTGACTGGTTTTGGAGTGAGGCAGAGTCAAGATATAATAGTCCATGTGTTTTGTTAAGTGTGAATGAAGTAGGATGTGAGTGGACTGTGTTGTGCTGATGGCGGTAAATTCTCTTGGTCTCAAGAAACCATAAACAAGGCTACGTATATGGCGGTTTTAACGATGAGGTTTGTGTTGTTGGCAAAGGGTTTAAATCTAGTGAATTGTATAAGTCTTTAAAAATATGGAAATCTATGGGTAGCCTCTGGGCCGTACGTGGGGGTTCGGATCTCTGAATACCCCTAAGGATGTTCTTAATTGGTAGGAGGACACTTGATTTGTCTGGTTGTAAAGTTAGCATGTGATGTTGGATGCCTGTCAGATATGGTTTGATTGTGTTGTATGATAGTTTGAGTTTGAGGTGGCAAAAAGAAGCAAAGCCCAACCAGGATGTCACGATGAAAGGTTGTAAGATGTTGTGTTCAGAAAGGAATCTTTAAATCAAATGAAAGCTCTATCGTAAGTTTCCCGGGTATTAGTAGACAGTGCTAATTGGGACAATGTTCTGCTATGTTGCATAATAGCATCTAGTCCATTACTAGATGGTGGAATAGTGGGGTGTTCGTGGCTGTGAGTGCGGCTGACGGGAGTATTTGACGAAAAGCCTGGAAATTAAAGCGAGACAAATTGTCAGCAGCAGTGTTACATACACCTGGAACATGAATACAAAACAAGAGAAAATTATGACATGCAGCCAGCCAAGTGAGTTTCCTCAAGAATCTCATAATAGTCAGTGATTTGGATCGGCCTTGTTTATAATGTGACAAGTTACTTGGTTGTCTGAGTAGCAACGTACAGACGAACCTGCCCATAAATGCACCCATGCCACGGCAACCGTCACAATGGGATATATCTCAAACAGAGCTGAGGTAGTGGAAAAACCCTCCAGGTCCTGAACTTCTGAAGGCCAGCTGCCCCAAAGCCATTCGTTCCTGAAAAATTGCTGCAAAACCTGTGGTAGACGCCGCGTCTGACAAAATGGTAGGTGAGGAGTCAGACAATTTTGGAAGGAACATGCTTTTACCAGTCAAGGTGGTTCAAAATTTTCTCCACATAATTACACCTGCCGTGGCTTGGGTATCCAGGGGTGACCTGTGTCCATCATGTCTAAAAGTGGGAAACATGTAAAGGAGTTGTGAGATGAAAGCCCGGCCTTGAGGTATGATGCGAATCGCAAAATTCAGTGACCCAAGCAGAGACTGTAATTCTTGCGGTTGCAAGTACCGAGTTGTATGTAGAGATTATGTTGATCAGAATGTTTTCTACCTTGGGCGTGGCAGGCTAGCTTGCATGGTGGCTGAGTCTAGTATGATACCCAGGAATGTGATGAAGGTATCTGGTCCTTCAGTCTTGGTGGAGGAGACTGGGACACCCACCTGTTCGAATAGACTGATGGTTTCTTTTAGGCTACTGGGAGGGGAAATATTCTCCTCGATCAGTAAGGAATCATCCAGATAATGTATAACTGTAGGGCATCTGGCTATATTTAATAAAACCAGCATAGGGTTTCGGCGAATACGTCGAAAATGGCCGGACTACTTTGGAACCTAAATGTTAAACGTGAGCAAAATAGTAGTTCCCTGCCCACTTGATACCATGCAGGTGACACAGTGTAGGGTGGATAGGCAGTAACTTGAAAGCATTGTGATATCAGTCTTACTGAGCCATGCTCCGGCCCCTGCCTGCATGATAGCCGTAATGGTGTGATCTATGGTGGAATATTGCAGTGAAAATTCCTCAGAGGGTATGAGGGAGTTCAGACTAGGAGTGGCAGAGGTGTGAGGTGTTGATAGATCAATGATAAGTCTCTGTTTGTGAGAAGATTTCCCCGTGACAATACCGATGGGGTTTGTCCGCTATGTGGTGAACGGAGGGGACTGGAAGGGCCCCCATAGGAAGTCCTCTGCCACTTCCTGGCTATGAGTGTCTCCACCGCTGTAGGGTTTGTTGTGCGGATTGTAAATTAGGACATTCCAGGATTCCGGAAGGCATGTGTATGAGGCCTGTGTGAATCCTTCTGATAGACCCGAGATAATGAATTCCACCAAATGTCTAGATGGATGATGTGGCAGTAATGTCGTAAGTACAGAAATGTTTATTGATGTTAAGTATAGTTTTGGGATACATTTTATTTGGACACAGATTTAGCATGTGCCCTGAAACAGATGGCTGGAGAAAGTGATTGCAACTCAACCAGTGCTGGAGGGGTCGCAGCGGCCGACCCAGCCATGGTAAGGGGTGTAGTGACCGATTCCCCAGGGGTGATACTGGCAGGCTAACTAGGCCTGAAAGGCGAAAAATTAATCTTGTTTTGTGACAGGTGAGGCCCTGCTAGTTGCCAAGTGGCTATGAGAGGCTCTGTCTATGAGTTGGCGCGAGGGGTTATTGAGGCCACCCGTCGTAGTGGCAGGAATCGTAGGCCTCTCGGTGATAGTAAAAGAAAACAGGGGGAGGGAGTGACAGGTGAGGCCCTCTCTATAATATTGCGAGGCGGCTAACTCACGTGTGGCCCGATGGCGTTTGCCTACGAAACGTTGAGGCGGGGTGTTAGCCTCGCGGACCACTAAACGATAGGCAGAAATGCCAAGAAGGGAGGTACCTATTTGGGCCTATACCCCTAACTTGCCAGTACTCTATGGCCTAGAAGAATGAAACGTATGTGAACTACAATGTGAGCAGGCTTACGTACGTGGTAGTATGTATGAAGTTTTGAGATTCGACAGGTATGAAAACCTGGATAAACCTAAAAAGGGATAGAGTGAGAATGGATCCTGTGAGACCTGTGTAATCTGTATAGGCTGGGATTAGGGCTTCTAGCAGTATGTGTGGGAGGTGTAAAATCTATGAGTATGATAGTGACATGACTGCCCATGCTTGGTGACAAGCGTTACGCTGAGTCCGATACCTGGCAGCAGGGGATTGGCCGTGTAATGTGTATATATGGAAGGTGATCAGATGATATGCATGTCACTAAACTGATCTGGGAATGCAAGGGACTTTTTAATGTGAAGTGCCAATATGCAGAATCATAAATGTTGCTGTAAAGTGACGTATGAATGTATGAACCAGAACGTGTGATTCAAAAACCGAAAGTCTTGTGAGACGTATATGCCGCGTTCTTGAATACTCGTGTTACGTCGTCTGAGTGTGTCAAGAAAAGGCCTGAGTTTGTAAATGCCATGTGAAATTATGTGAAATGACAATCTATGCAGAAAATGTTGTAACGTGACGTATGAGTGGTTGAACCAATGCGTGTGATTCAACCCGAAACCCTCTGTGGAAGGTAGGACCGTGTTCTTATATACTCGTGGTATATCGTATGAGCATGATAAGAAATGGCCTGAATAGTTAGTGCCATGTAATCATAATGTACATGGTTGTAATAACATCATATCTCCATTATACTCTTTGAAAATAGGACCGTGTCCTTGAACTCGTGGTATGTCGTACGAGCATGACAGAAAAAGGAGCCGTAATGTAGGCTAACCATAACAGTAATATACATGTAATATCTGCATTGTAAAATAAAATAACTATTATTATTAAAGCCATATATATATATAATAAGCAAACTGAAACAAAATAGACAACCTAAGATCGTGTAAAATAAGTATTTGAAAGTTTAACCGATTACTGTGCAGGAAACGTATGATTGGTTGGATCAGTACGTGTGATTCAACCCGAGTATGCATGAAAAGGAATTAAATCCTTGTGTCATGGTTAACAACAAAGAAATGAGGCCTGTAACGTAGGCTGATTTAATTGTAATGAAATGGATAATTATATTAAAAAACAAACAAAAAACTCCAGTAAGCGTGGGAGTCCAATGTCTATACAGAAATGTTAGCTGGTTTCATACCCTTGATGTAATAAGTGATACCTTAAAAATAGCATGAAAATGGTCTGTCTATTTAACCAAGCAACTTTTTAACCAAATGTAAATACATGAAATGATGAAATGTAACTCACGAAAAGATCTATGTGAATACATAGCAGAATAACCGAATCTTAGTATGAAGGGAAACAAAAGTTAGCATGAATAGCTTAACCGTGTGCATTTTAATGCGAACAGCAATCGTGCATAGAATATACTATGAATAAGTGCCGACCAGAAAACACAAACCGAAATGACAATCGTTTAAATGAAGCAAGGTTGGTTTTTACATGAAATGCAATAATGTCTGAGAAGCCTGTAGTACACTGAATGACCGGTAGGGGTCAGTGTGTAGGCGAAAATGCAGCGGTTCGATGGTTTGTACATGAAATGCAATAATGTCTGAGAAGCCTGTAGTACACCGAATGACCGGTAGGGGTCAGTGTGTAGGCGAAAATGCAGTGGTTCGTTGGTTTGTACATGAAATGCGATAATGTCTAAGAAGCCTGTAGTACACCCAAAGACCGGTAGGGGGTTTAAACGAATGATATGCATGAACATGCAATGGTTTTAGAACAGACTTAGACAAAATGCAGCCGTAAAGTGAGGACCTGACCCGTGCATGGTGCCGTGGGACTGATGCCTGGCATAACGGGTAGGTTGACTTACAGTTTGTGAGTCACTTGGACACCATCCACGGCGATGGATTGAAGAAAGAAGGTGGTAGGCCGGAAAAGCCTGTGGCTGGATTCCTGACACAGCTCTGCTTAAAAGGAAGGTAAGTATCACGGGTGCTCCAGGGCTCAAAGCCGTTACAGCGTTCTATGCCGTCACAACGGCTTTAAAGCCCACTTAAACCGTGACGGCATAGAACGTCGTAACGGCGGGAAGGGGTTAAAAAAGGTTAAATGTTTTTAAAAATGGGTTAACTAGAATTTATATTACTAGTATTTAAATTAGAAAGAACCTACAACTTCTGCTAATACTAGAAATAATAAAAGATGTACTACAGCTACCTTAAAGCTTAGCTTAGGACAGACACAGACAATCTATCAGGAACTAAAATAAACCAGATTAAAACAGCAACCAGTTAGCTTCACTGATTGCGGTTAAACAAACACACTAACTAAACTAATAATCAGTTAAAGAAAAGTAATTTCTTCACAACAGCAGTCAGAACAGTTCACTTCACTGCTGATGCTGATGCAAACACACACACACACAAAAAAAGAAGACTGACTAGTGTGTCCTGTTCTAACAAAGCACAAAGAAACTGTACTACAACAAATATTATATATTTTAAGGTGAAGATAATTCTATGAACTTAATAAAACAATATTACTTAAAGGGACTCTCCAGTGCCAGGAAAACAGGTCCTCTCTCCCTCCCACCCCCTATCCCATGTTTCTGAAGGGGTTAAAACCCCTTCAGTGACTTACCTGCATCCAGCGCTGATGTCCCTCGGTGCTGGTTCAGGGTCCGCCCATGCTCCTCCCCCAGTGAGGTCATCCGGCGGGGGAGACCTATTGAACATGCAAGGCCGCCGGCGGGGGAGACAATGCCGCGCACGCTCATTAGACCTCCCCATAGGAAAGCATTGAAAAATGCTTTCAATGCATTAGTATGGGGATTTCAGCGACGCTGGAGGTCCTCACATAGTGTGAGGCTGTCCAGCGACGCCATAGCACACTTTTCGTGTGCTATAAACCCGGAAGTGCCCTCTAGTGGCTGTCTAGTAGACATCCACTAGAGGAGGAGTTAACCCTGCAAGGTAAATATTGCAGTTTATGAAAACTGCAATAATTACACTTGCAGGGTTAAGGGTAGTGGGAGTTGGCACCCAGACCACTCCAATGGGCAGAAGTGGTCTGGGTGCCTGGAGTGTCCCTTTAACTTTTACACTGACTGCCTGCAAAGCAAGCATACACAGTCAGTGAGTGAGGGACACAAAAATCAGTCGGTCAGTCACTGTTACTCTGTGCTAGTAGTTGTAACACACTTAGCCAAGATTGACAGAAAATTTACTTTCTCTATCAGCACTGAGAATGAAACAGCACTGCAGCAACAGAAACACCTCTGTGAGATCAATGTGTAACAAAAATCAACTAATGTGTCTTTGCTGCTAAAAAGACCTAACAGCTAATTATATTTATTTTCTTCTAAGCTAACAAACTAATGTACCCCTAGGGCAGAAGCCCTCAGGCCCACTAAGCTAAAGTACTTGCTTGACTCTACCTTTACTCTAAATCAATTTACGCTAGTTCATTTTTAATAAATAAAAAAGCTGAATTGTTATAAAAAGTAAAACCTGGTTGCTGTAGGCATTAAGCAAGCAGGGAAGGCAGTCCAGTCACGCACTGTGTGCAAACTGATTCAGTCAGTAGCACAGCTCGCAGAAAGCATTAAGACTAAAAAAGAAATCTCAGGAATAGTCTCAAATTTAACAAGTGTGAAATGGCAGACACACCAAGACTCACAAAATTTCTCAGACAAGTAATGAGGCTAGTACAGCACAGAAGCACAGTGTTTCACCTCAAAACTCAGTCAAAGAAGGGTGGGAGAAGATGCTCTGCATGCTGTTTTTATACTGCTGTTTGGTTATTTTTTAAATTCCCACTAAAGCACTCACCATTGGATAAGCCCCTATAGCATCATGGCATGATTGGACAAATGAAAATCAGCTCACTCCCAAACCCATCTACGATACATGACGTACCATTGGATAAGACCCTACAGCATCATGTCACAGGAGTGAGCTGATTGGGTAAATGAAAATCAGCTCACTCCCAAACCCCTCCTATTTGTTTCATACAAGGCATCCAAATTAACGAATAAACGAATTGAGGCAAATTAGTTCATTCATTCATTCGTTTCTACCATCCCCATATCGTCCCCTATGCTAAAGCAATGCATTGAAAAATCATGAACAGTTGAGACGAATGCACAAATGATTTGTTCATTCGGTGCGCGCATGTCTTTCGGCTCACTCCCATTATATTGCATTCGTATTGCTCATTCGGCAGTTTGCAATACGTATTACACACATATACTTTACTGCCTGTCTGTAATTCAAAAAGCCGAACTAGTAATATGAATGACCAAAAGGCACATTCATTCGTATGCATTCGTTAGTTCAGCTCAATCCCATCAGATTTGATGAGAGTGAACATAACTAATAAATGAAAGAATAAATATATATATGCCATTCGTTCATTCGGTTACTAGTTTGGCTTTTTTAGAATTACATACACAGTGTAATACAAAAAGCAGAATAAACAAAAAAATGAAAGGCTCATGGAAGAATTTAGTTAAACGCCCATTAGTTTGTTCATTCATTTGTTTGCCTAACCATTTGTTATTTGGTATTTGTACGCATGGCCGATAAATGCTGACTTTCGTAAAAAATGTACGAATAGGAATGCCAAGTGTACTTATTAGCACATCCCAATAGCCAGAGAACACCAATGTTTCCTCAGGTTTGCTATAAAGGAGGAACACGTCCAGTTCCTGTCGTTACCATTTGGCCTCAGCACCATCCCCAGGACCTTTTCAAAGGTGTTGGTCGTGCTCATAGAGAGATTGAGGATTCAAGGTGTTTCTCTTTTTCACTACCTGGAAGATTTGCTGTTGGTTGCCCCAGATATCCAGAAGGCAAGGCATCAAAAATATTTTGTTCTGTCAGAATTCCAAAGATTCGGCTGGTTGATACATTTTTAAAAGAACAGCTTCACACCAACCCAGAAAATGACATTCCTAGGGGCTGACTTCAACACTCTCCAAGAGACCATTTCCTTATCGCAAGAAACGAAACACAGGATATCAAAACTTCTCTCCCAGGTGATACCATTATGCGTAATCACAGCGAGAAGATACATGCAACTCCTGGGCAATCTAACATCCACAATCGGACTGGTAAGATGGGCCCAGTTTTTAACTCAATTCAGCAGGTGGAAATTGAATTGGGATCAACCCCTGAGAATCTCCAGGATTGTAAGACTACACCTCACTTGGTGGCTTAGAAGGGAAAACCTGTTGAAAGGATTCCCATTTGCAGATTCTCACTGAATTATACTCACGACAGACTCCAGTGCCCGAGGTTGGGGAGCTCTCTGTCAACACCTAGTGACTCAAGGTTTGTGGAACATGTCCAACAGACTCTGAGGAACAAATGGATATGGGTCAGTTCAGACAACCAGGCAGCAGTGTCCTATATCAACTATCAAGTGGGACACACAGCCATCAGTTGATGGAGGAATTATTTCCCATTCTGATGTGGTGCCAGAAGAATGTTCAGTGGTTGACAGCGGTCCACCTTCCTGGTGTACAGAATACAATGGCAGTTACCATAAACAAGGGTAAATGCCAATTATGTCCCGGGGTATTTGAGAAACTGACTCCGATTTGGGGAACTTCCGAGATATATTTGATGGCTTCTTCTCGGAACAGAGGCCCAAAATTACTCTACCTCATCTTCAAATTATAGGATTTGGAATGTTTTTGTCTGTTGGTGTCAGGAACAGAAGGCTGCTATAAATCCTTCATCCTTGTCTTCTGTGCTGGGTTTCCTTCAAGCTGGCCTTGATAAGGGCCTAAGCTACAATACTCTGAAGGTTCATGTCTCTGCTCTCTTGGAGCCTCTGTTAATACATTCCATGAAAGCAGTAATTAAAACCCAGCCTCCTATTAAGGTATTTATGCCAGCATGGGACCATGGGACCTCCCTTTGGTCCTGAGAGCCATGACTAGGTCGCCATTCGAACCACTTCAACATGCATCTATGATGAATGTTACTCAAAAGGTGCCTCTCTTGGTGGCTATCTCCTCAGCTAGGATGATATGTGAGCTTCGGGCTTTGTCCTGTGAACCTCCCTATACCATGGTCCAACAGGACAGAGTAGTCCTTTAACCTGTTCCACAATTTCTGCATAAAGTGGTGTTTAATTTCCACCTGAAGCAAGAGATTGTGTTGCCTTCCTTCTACGCTAATCCTTTTACTCCTGAGGAGGAAAACTGGCACACTCTATATGTGGTTAGAGCTATTTCCCTCTATATTGAGATGACCAGCTTGTCAGAATATTTATATCGGCAGACATTTTGTGCTAAGATAGAAATTAAAAGTGTCTACTGCCAGTCACATTTAAAACCAAACGGACTCCATTTTTTATTTCAGGCAAGACTGACAAAAAATGTCTGCTTTCTGTGACTCCAGCCTGTGCTAAGGAATGCGTTATGTAAACACAGCCAGGATGGGGGTGGAATACAACCCAGAGACAAGTATATATATATATATATATATATATATATATATATATATATATATATATACACATCCAAATACTATACACTTATTTTACTATTATATTAATTACATATAATCAGAATTATGTTAATAATATAGACCATTCATGGATAAATATTCATGAAGAAATATCATATTATTTAATAAATGTTAGTGGAATAGAAAAATAATCCTACAAACACAGCGTCACAAAAGGACCAGACACAAGAGAACCAGATAACAGTTATAGATAACACTTGCTAATTAATTTTACTTTCTAAATCTTACAAGGTCCCATTGTAAGAAATAGGGTGAAATTAAGATTAGGAGGTGTCAATTTTAGAAATTACGATCGAAACCGCTGCCACGAAGACGGGAAAAAACAAAGAAAATGCTTTGAACTGACACGTCTGGCGACTGATAGCAGCCATTTAGATAAGCCGAAATTACGTCAGAATCGTCATCAAAATTAGTTAACTCCTTCCTGGACAAGAAGTTTTGGTGATGTAAGGGCGCCACCTACTGACCAAAACCTATATGGTGGTCTGTGAGTTGGACACACCTTCAGTCTCCTATTGGCCTTATCAGATAATGAAGTGCAGAGAGTCTGGCCCTTTAAAAAGTAAGGACAAAGGGATTTTGAGGGGACAGCAAATTTACACTGTTATACAGGCTGTACACTTACTACTTTACATTGTAGCAGAGTGTCATTTCTTCAGTGTTGTCACTAGAAATATATAATAAAATATTTACAAAAATGTGAGTGTTGTACACACTTTGGGAAGATACTATATATACATACATACACACACACACACACACACACACACACACACACATATGTAAATATAAATTCAGGGTGCTGCATTCACCTAAACATGCATAAATGGGGGGCTGCTGGGGACAATTTATACAATACACGAGATCCAGCGCACTCACTCATCCACTAAACAGCAATTTCAAACCTCACAAATTGTATTAGTTAAAAAAAAACTAATTAGGCAAAAATTATATGATCATACAATGCACAAACCTTCCACAACGTCAACGTACCCCATCTTTTTAATAAAATAAAAGGAGAGAATAAAAAAATCAATGATTAAGTATATAATTCTTATAAAATAATTAATTTCAAAATTGGCATTCAACCTGTGAGGTAGTAAAGTAATTATATTAAAAATCCATTTCATTTCAGTACAAGATAAAAATCTATTTTTGTCTCCACCCCTCCAGTGGACTTTAACCTTTTTTATACCTATGAATTCAAGTTCACTGGGGTTACCGTTCTGGACTTGTAAAAAGTGTTTCAATACACTATGGTTTATACATTTCCTATTAATATTATAAATATGTTCGCTTAATCTTAATTTAAGTGGTCTTGTAGTTTGTTCTATATATTGAAGACCACAGGGACATATTAACATATAAATTACATCACTATAGTTACAAGATTGATAGAGTATTCGTGTTTAGTTTTAAATGATATTAGTTTTTCTACATTTCTAGTTTTATTTTGTCTTAACTCACACCCTGTACAGTCTCTACAATAATAGAAACCATTTTTTTTTATTAAAAAAAAAATATTATTCTCAATCTTATCTTTGTCTAAAAAACATTTTTTGTTAAAATTTGTTTACATTTTTTTTTGCTCCCCTTAAAACGAATCTTGGTTTATCACCTGAAAACTTTAAGATCTCTTGATCCTCTTTTAGGATGTAACCAGTTTTTTTTTTGTATAATTCTACATAGGTGAAAAATAGTTGGAACAGAAATAAAAAATTAAAGGTATCCAATTTTTTTCCCCCTTTTTGTTCATTCTTCATTCCAGCCCAGGTCCATGTACTATTCCCTGCGGTCTGGTCAGGATGCAAGGAGGCGCACAAAAAAGGTCATTCTGTCCAGCGCAGATGACACAGATGGACCGGCTGATGATTACCTTATAGCGATCGCAGATGATGAAAGCGGAAATGGAAGCTGGAGAAGGCGGGTGCAAGCGCCAAAAAGGCAGGAAAATTCAAAATAAAAGAAAAACTCTTGAAGCTTGGAGAAACTGACCCACTTTTGAGAAAGGCTGTTTGGCTGAAACGCGAGGTGGACTTTTGTTTTTTTTATTGGGAGGTCTGGTTTTATCAATTTTGTTTCCAATAAATGTTTTTTTTTAATGATATCCTGCATTTTATAAGAAGGAAAAAAATAAACAGAACAGGCCAGTCTTCATAACATCCACCATATGACTTCCAACTCTAAGTCTGAGACAGCTTTTTAAGTGGCTCAGATCCATGTGAGTAGGTCCTTTTATGTGTATACATATATTTTAGTATATACTAGATTACCCTATGGATTTTTCTTCTTTTTAATCCACAGATCAAACATTAATTTACAGACTGTGGTAACCATTGTATAAGTGTGTTCTCTCACTACTATTTATCTGTTTATTGTTTTTCACTTTGTATGTGTGTTGGAGTGGCTAACATAGATGATTGTAGCACCAATTTTATATGTTATGCCAATTCTTTTATTTATTTTTTATTATAGATCTTACCATTTTAAAACATTCATATTCTTGTTCAGCGATGTCTCATGAGTATAACAGTACCCCTCATGTACAGGTTTTATGGTGTTTTGGAAAGTTAGAGGGTTAAATATAGGGCTTGCAAATTACATTCTTTGGACTTTCTGTCTGGGTTGTCAGGCAGGTCCCTCAAATTGTAATTAAGAAAATAATTTAATTATTTCAAAATAATACATAAATATACATGTAGAATTAATATATATAGATATTGATATCAAAATACACCTAAGGTCCCGCCCACTTGCAACTTACAAAAAAAAAAAAAAATAGATCCTAATTAAAGTTCCTGGTAGGACACTTAGATTTTAAACTGAATAAAGAAGAATTGTTGGAGTGCTGGCATCTTGCTGCAGTATGCTAGACTCAGCCCCTTTTGAATCGAACACTAATTTGGTCATCCAGACAGCTATGTACCTGACTTTTTATAGGTTTCTTAGGCCACGGGAATTTACTTCCACTAACTCAAACAACTCCCAAAAATGGTCTTAAAAGATCCTATCTCATTAAACATCAGGATCATTATATATTATCCCTATACATCACTTAAACTAGCCAATTGGGCCAACAAGTCAATATTTCATATTACCCTACTCAAAAAAAATGGTGCCCTGTGAAATTTTGTTTACCTACCTTCTATCCCTTCCTACTCTACCATCACAACTTTTACTTGCATTACATGGATCTATCCTGACAACCACTAAATTTATGTTATACATTCAGATGTTAATTATGAGACTAGGATTCAACCCTAGCAAGTATTATGGCCACTCTTTTGGAATAGGAGCAGCATCTACAGTATCCATCGAGCGAAAACATATTGATTCATATAATTAAATCTCTGGGTCACTGGAAATCATCAGAATACTCATAGTATATACCACAACCTGCACAGGAAATGCAACAAGCATTTGTTAAAATGTCCTCATAACAATGTTCTATAACTTGTATCATGTCCGTTGTAGAAATAAATATATTGCCATTGCAATTCCTTTTTTGCCCTCTTTTATTTTCAGACTTACCGCTTCGTCAGCACACCACAAACGACTTTTCCTATATAATGACTTATGTGACCTTAATTTACTCACAAATACTAATATTGAGTTTTGCCATGAATATAAATGTTAAGGCTTTTCCTGGAGTTGTAGGAGGGGCTTAATTACTTTTAATAGGGACTCCCCCCTTTCCTACCCTACCGTTAATAGTCTGGCGATCTGCATGTCCCTCCCTCTAAGCTATCAATATTTATATGTAAGAGATGAACTCTGTAAGGGAGAGAACCCCCCCCCCCCCCCTTGGGTTTCTGTTTGCTATAGGGTAACCAAAGGGGCCTAACCCCATATGCAAATCAAAGAGAAAATAAGTCGGAACCTGCTTCAGAAAAGACAGCCAGGTGCCGACAGCGATTACCCACAGAGTATCAGGTATAAAACAGCAGTAAAAATTTTTTTTAGAAATTAATTGTATAACTTTATTAGTATTCAACATATGGACAAAAAAACACCCACATACATGGAAGAACAAAAAAAGTGTAGGGAAAAAAAAATTCAAAATGGGTAGCTATTAGAGACATTAAATTAGAAAATCTCCAAGTAAGGTTAGTATGAGTATCAATATATATAGTAAACAATGTTACAAACTTGATAATTAAGTTATGAAAGTAATGAACACAGTGTAACAATATTGCAATTCAATAGTAACACTTTGCACACAAGGGATGATCTTCTAAATTGTTAGTTTTTGTGTTTCCTTTGCCAATAGTCCTCTCACACTCATACTCAGTGGAGCTCTGCATTTACCATCCTGTTGCAAATCCAATAACCCTCACCACTTCCCACCCACCCTCCCCTACTGCTGTCCACCCAGGTTCCCCATAAAAAATATATAGCATGCTCCTCCAGCTGTTTGAGATTCTCCCTCAATTACCTCTCCATTCCCTTTATATTTTACCAATAGCTGCTTCTCTCTGTTAACTCGTTTAGCCATCACCTCCAAATTTTCCCTGCTACCTCTTGTCTCAAATCTCCATTGTATCCTTTAGATTGTAAGCTCATAGGCAGGCTAGCTAAGTACTTTGTAGAAAAGAGCTGCAATGGCTAGTTATCAGCTTATGGGCAGGGCTCTCTCGACTTCTGTACGTTCTCCACTAATTGAACAGCGCTGCAGAATCTGTTGGTGCTTTATAAATACCAGTAATAAATAAATAAATGAGGTAGATTATTTGCGGGACTATTAAACATGTCTGACATGCCTACGCCAATTAAAGATTTCCGCTCAATCTCCAGGCCATCAGTCTAAAGGATTGTGAATCTGGGTGTTGAAGGGGACCTTGTAACAGCAGGTCTGGTTGGGCTAGAAGTTCCCTCTGAGGTTCCTGACTCATCCATTTTGCCATAGGGAATCAGGGACGACATGGCCAAAATGGAAGAATAGCAACCACTTCTGCCTTCTCCTTCCTGATCTTCTCCAGAGTTGCATAAATTAGATGTTGGTGGATGTTAGATTGCCAAGGAGCTGCATTTATCTCCTTGCCATGATTATACATAGCGATAAGTAAGTGTTACCTTGGAGAGTGTTGAAGTCGACCACCAGGAATGCCATTCTTTGGGTTGGTTTGAGGCTGCTCTTCTGAAAATGTATCAACCAGCCAAATCTTTGGATTTCTGACAGCACTAAATCTCTGTAGACTTGCTCTCTGGAAATCCAGGGCTACTAACAGCAACTCTTCCAGGTAGTGAAATAGAGAAAAATCCTGGATCCTCATTCTCTCTTTGAGGACGACCAAGACATTTGAAAAGGTCCTCGGGGTAATGCTGAGGTGAAATGGTAGTGCTAGCTTTCCTCCTTTATTGCAAACCTAAGGAAACTGTGTTCTTTGGCTATTGAGATGTGGTAATAGGCATTCCTGATGGCAATAGATATGAGAAAATTGTTATTCCGGATAACTGGTGAGATGGATTTGAGGGATTCCATCCTAGATATCTGTTGACTCTTCCAAGGTCTAAGATTGGCCTCCATTTGTCTTTGCTCTTAAGAACTAAAAAGAATGGTGAATACTGCCCCTGGAATCCTTCTTCTTTTGGAACTGACATGATGACCTTTTGGCTTGTGAGATCCCTAACGTAATCGCATAATGCCTTGGTCTTGCTTTTGTCTTTGGGAATAGGAGTGGTTATAAAGAAATTCCCTCTTGGTAGTAGCTGAAATTCCAGCCAGTAACCCATCTGGATTATGTACTCTACCCAAGAATCCTGGATGTTCTAAATCTTTGAAGAGGGAAAGCCAGGCTCCTACCTCTGGCGGATAGTCAATAGTTCTTACCAGAGGAACGAAAGGACTGATTCCTAGCTCGGTTGGAGAGAGGGTATGATGTTTGACCACCACGCCATAAATTGCCTCTATTATACTCTTTCCCTGACCTGTAGCTTTGACTATCTCCGGAAGGCCGTTTATCTGCCCATGAGGTGCCTGGCTTCTTGGTTCCTCTGTCTTGAGGTAAAACAACTTTATTAATTTCTTCTTCACTTGCCAAGCCTAACAAGCTCTCTAATTCCAAGGTTTTGATATCATTAGCAAATTATTAATTTTGTAATCTTTTCGGTTAATTATAGCAAAATATATATATTTTCTGTGTGAAAACAGAGATATCCTTGCTTTTATCCAAAGCATGATCTCCATAAGGCCTAAAGGCAGTGTTAAAACAGTCTATTATTATTATTAAGGATTACTCCGATCTCAATAGACGAGGAAACACTGTGACCCCAGGTCATTAAATAGAAACCCTAAAATTACCCCATTGGAGAATATATTGTCGTCTATTGTATGCTTTAAAAAGGTCTGGGTAAAAACCTACTTCTTATAAAAACAACAAAAAAATGTTTTGACCATTATTTAGGATTTGTCACTTGTGTATATTTTGATGCAGACTAGTAAAAACCTACCAATTTTAGAATGCTTGACATAGGCGGGGGTTACATAGTTACATAGCTTAAAAGAGACTTCTGTCCATCAAGTTCAGCCTTCCTCACATATGTTTTTGCTGTTGATCCAAAAGAAGGCAAAAAACCCAGTCCGAAGCGCTTCCAATTTTGCAACAAACTAGGAAAAAATTCCTTCTTGACCCCAAAATAGCAGTCAGATGTCTCCTTGGATCAAGCAGTTATTATCCCATTAATTAGAAATTATATCCCTGTATGTTATGTTTTTTGCAAGTATTTACCCAATTGCAGTTTAAACATCTGTATAGACTCTGACAAAACCACCTTTTCAGGCAAAGAATTCCATATTCTTATTGCTCTTACTGCTAAAGCCCCTGAGCTATGATTATTTAGTTCATAGTCTCAACAGATAATTGAAGGGCAATAAGACTGTTTTTTGTTGTTGTTTGTTTTTACTGAACTTAAACACCTAAAACTGTTGCTAGAATTTACCAAAAAGATTACAAAAATGAATAAATTTGCTAATGATGTCAAAACCTTGGAATTAGAGGGCTTGTTAGGATTGGCAAGTGAAGAAAGGGTTAATAAAGTTGTGGATACTTTTTGTTCCATCCAATTACAGATTTTTGGTACAATCTTTTACAGAAATCATGCTTCACTGAACACTCCTAATAAGCACAGAGGAAGCAAATTACTTAAAATTTCCCTGCCTGTTTGGTGACAGCTGAAGCACTATGGACACAATCTTTAAAACATTTCTTTTCTGCATAATTTGATGATGGCTTTTGTATTTTCTAACAAATTATATTTTCACTATACTGTATTTTGCATATTTTATTTAAACTTGCTGTGAATAAATTATGCTGTGTATCAAAATACATAAATTAAGCAGTTCTGTCATGCTACTTATTTTTTTCATATCATATGAAATAATAAGGCATTTGCTTATTAAAAGGGCAGCCACATTTTTTTAAAAAAGGAGCACCATTAAGCTGTTAACTATTAAAATAATTCACACCCACTTAGAAAAATATACAGAGTAAAAAGGATATACCACCTATTGCAGATATAGATATGGTGGTTACATCTGTAAAACAAATGAGACATACATAGTGTTTTCCATATAGGTAAAAACAAACAATTGTATCATATGAGGATTGAACTCACAAGGATGGAGCCTCTTAGGCTCTATGTACTTCGCTCTCGGGTGCCTATTCAGGCTTTCGATAATTTTCAGTAGAAGACCCAGACTCCACAAATTCAAGAGTAAATAAGGGTTTATTAATTGATGAAATATTATATAAAATATTAATAATATAGGACAAAAATAGGCAGATATATGAATAAAATACAGCGTGGTATGGTACTGCAATAATGGCCAAAATTAAAAGCAGCAAAGCACCACAGCATATACACAAAGTAACAATACCGCCAAATGAAAGTCCCAGTAAAAAGTCCAGTAAAGTGCAAACGCGTTTCAGCCCTAGGTAGGGCCTTCCTCAGTGCTAAATTCCTGGAGAAACTGCAGGGCTTAAGTAGCCCCCTTAATAAGTCCAACTGCATCCAGCTGTGCTTCAGAAATGCCGCCGGCCACATCACTTCCGGTTTCGGAAAAAAAAAAAAAAAATGTTTTTTTTTTTTTTTGTGACTTCCGGTTGGATGCGGTCATGTGATGTATTTGCGTTCCACCATGCGTTACATAATGCGTTACATAATTCCTGGAGAAACTTCAGGGCTTAAGTAGCCCCCTTGATAAGTCCAACTGCATCCAGCTGTGCTTCAGAAATGCCGCCGGCCACATCACTTCCGGTTTCGGAAAAAAAAATAATAAAATTTTGTTTTTGTTTTTGTGACTTCCGGTTGGATGCGGTCATGTGATGTATTTGCGTTCCACTATGCGTTACATAACGCATGGTGGAACGCAAATACATCACATGACCGCATCCAACCGGAAGTCACAAAAACGAAAAAAATAAATATATATTTTTTTCTTTCCGAAACCGGAAGTGATGTGGCCGGCGGCATTTCTGAAGCACAGCTGGATGCAGTTGGACTTATCAAGGGGGCTACTTAAGCCCTGAAGTTTCTCCAGTTGAGTCTGGTTTTAATCCATAAAGGGCATAAATCACCTAACGTTCCTAAATCACAATGGATATGGATTGACACCTGACATATTGACACCTTGACATATGGATTGACACCTGTCCTCAGAGACCCTGATACACACTGACACAGAGCAGAATAGGGACTGTTCCTCCTACATAGGGTCACTTAGCAGATATGGATTGACACCTGTCCTCAGGGACCCTGATACACACTGACACAGAGCAGAATAGGGACTGTTCCTCCTACATAGGGTCACTTGGCAGATATGGATTGACACCTGTCCTCAGAGACCCTGATACACACTGACACAGAGCAGAATAGGGACTGTTCCTCCTACATAGGGTCACTTGGCAGATATGGATTGACACCTGTCCTCAGAGACCCTGATACACACTGACACAGAGCAGAATAGGGACTGTTCCTCCTACATAGGGTCACGTGGCAGATATGGATTGACACCTGTCCTCAGAGACCCTGATACACACTGACACAGAGCAGAATAGGGACTGTTCCCTCTACATAGGGTCACTTGGCAGATATGGATTGACACCTGTCCTCAGAGACCCTGATACACACTGACACAGAGCAGAATAGGGAATGTTCCTCCTACATAGTGTCACTTGGCAGATATGGATTGACACCTGTCCTCAGAGACCCTGATACACATTGACACAGAGCAGAATAGGGACTGTTCCCTCTACATAGGGTCACTTGGCAGATATGGATTGACATCTGTCCTCAGAGACCCTGATACACACTGACACAGAGCAGAATAGGGACTGTTCCCCCTACATAGGGTCACTTGGCAGATATGGATTGACACCCATCCTAATGATCCCTGATACACACAGAGCTGAATAGGGACTGTTCCCCCTACATAGGGTCACTTGGCAGATATGGATTGACACCTGTCCTCAGAGACCCTGATACACACTGACACAGAGCAGAATAGGGACTGTTTCCCCTACATAGGGTCACTTGGCAGATATGTAATGACACTTGTCCTCAGAGACCCTGATACACACTGACACAGAGCTGAATAGGGACTGTTCTCCCTACATAGGGTCACTTGGCAGAAATGGATTGACACCTGTCCTCAGGGACCCTGATACACACTGACACAGAGCAGAATAGGGACTGTTCCTCCTACATAGGGTCACTTGGCAGAAATTGATTGACACCTGTCCTCAGAGACCCTGATACACACTGACACAGAGCAGATTAGGGAATATTCACTAAATGCCAAACATTGTTATACAGGGGAATATTCAGTAAATAAGGATAAGGGGGGACCTACTGCCCTCCCCCCCGGCCCCCACCCCTGCACGGTGGGTGGGGGCCATAAATCACAATGGAGGGGACCTACTGTCCTCACGCCCGCCCCCACCTGTGAGCGGTGGGTGGGGGCCATAAAATTAATGAGGGGGGGGACCTACTGTATGATGTTGTATCGGTCACGTAGTGTAAGGGTTACGCCCGCTTCACAGTGACAGACCAAACTCCCCGTAACCCACTGCAAACAACCACAAACAGTCCATTTGCACAACCGCAAACTACCCATTTGCACAAGGTTGGATACCAAGCTAGCCATGTCCGTTCCTTGTCCTCACTGATGTCATTGAAGGTCTCTTCCTCCACCCAGCCACTTACAACACCAAGGGTCCCCGAAAGGTGACAACAAGCCCCCTAGGACGCCTGCTGTGTTTGGTCTTCCTCCTCCTCAAAGCCACCTTCCTCCTTTGACTCCTCTTCTTCAGACTCCTCTCTCTGCGTTGTCTCTCTGTGCATTATTATAAGGTGTGTTAAGTAGTACTATTCTTATCAGTTTAACCCCTGTTACGAGTAGAGGACTATTTCCTTGTTTCGCCAAACCCCTTCAAAGATGGAAAAAGCGGTATGAGTGGAAGAAACGAGGAAATGTGGTCAGGTGGTGGTGCCAGCCCCACCGAGGGCTTGTACCCAGGTATGCTAATAAACTGAAAAAGAAAAAATACCACAAGAAGGAGATCTTAAACTGGCATAGGAAAAAGGTTAGATAACTATAATAAAGTTATACCTACAAATCCTAGTGAGCATAGGTGTATAATAGAGGGAGAAAGGGAAAGCAGATTAATGCTTCCTAATACCGTGGTTAGTACCCTTTGTTAAAGTAAATTGAGTAATGGACAAAAGTCTTTATTGTATCATTTATAAATAACAAAGGGATACTATGCTCATTCCCCTATAGTGGCTAATTGTGTAATAATGGTAATATTATTACCTATTATATAATATTGCCCGGGTCAAGAAAATTCCCTCTAAATAGATGGGTATAGGCAGAGAGTATGGAGACCGGAGTGATGCTGTCATAAAAAGTGTCAATAAGGTGATATAAAGTTAAATGTTAAAACATTTTTGTTTTTGTGTGGTGTGACTCAGTCACTGTTCTTATATTAAACCACACTGACTGATGATCACTGGATCCTAAACTTTTACCTACAGTAATATCGGATACAAAATCTCCATTTGTCAACACTAAATCTAGTATGGCCTCTTTACGAGTTGGCTCCTCAACGACTTGTTTTAGAGATAATCCCGGTAGGGAGTTTAGAATATGTGTGCTCCTGGCACAAGCAGCTATTTTGGAATTCTAATTCACATCAGGAAGATTAAAGTCACCCATGATGATAACTTCCCCCTTCATTGTCATTTTAGCTATTTCCAAAACTAGTAGATTCTCTAACTCTTCTATTTGTCCTGGGGGCCTATAAATCACACCTACATGAGTTACTGTGTGATTACCAAATTCTAACGCAACCCAAACGGACTCTATGTTCTCCTCACTAACTTTTATTAGGCTAGATTTTATGCTATCCTTCACATACAGGGCCACCCCTCTCCCTTTTTTGCCTTCCCTGTTTTTTCTATTTGAAGAGTAGCCTGGTATTGCTATGTCCCAGTCATTTTTCTCATTATACCATGTCTAAGTAACAGCGACTAAATCTACATTATCAGTTGCTACTATTGCCTCAAGTTCATGGATCTTATTCCCAAAACTGCGAGCATTTGTAGACATGACTCTAAGCTTATCATTTTTTAACACACTTGCTACAGGCACCTTCAGTCCTTGTTTTGGGGGGCAATTGGATTGATGTTTTATCACCCTTTTGTCCCCCTCCTAGTTTAAATACATCCTAGCAAAACCTCTGAACTGCTCACCTGTACAGTTTATTTCCATTCCAAACAGAGCTACCATGAGAAATGAAGCCAAATCCTTGCTCCTGAAGCCATTCACTAAGCCACAAGTTAAAGTCCCTAATACGCATTCGCCTGTCGTTCTGAGTGTTATGCACAGGCAGAACTTCAGAGAATGACAGTGTGAAAGCAACCTGCCATACATAATTGGCAAAAATACTAAAAACTTCCTTTGCCTCTGAAACCTCATTGCAAGCCAAGTCATTCGTCCCTAGATGGACAAGTACATCCAATTCCCCTTCCTGCTTTGCTCACTTAACAATATTACAAATACATCTCCTGTCTCTGTGAGCAGTAGCTCCGGGAAGACATCTCACAAGACTACCGTTGTCCATCTCCACACCTCTTATGATAGAATCCCCCAACAACAACTGCTTTCTATTAGGCCTAACCAAAGTCTCCAAGCCTGTCTCCACAACACCACTACCCTCAGTGCCTGAGCCTGTCTCCACAACACCACTACCCTCAGTGCCTGTCTCCATAACACCATTACACCTGGTGCCTGAGAATGTCTCCATAACAGTATTACCCTCTGAAAGTGCAGAAAATGAATTACGTAGAGCCACAGACTGTGCAATATGTCTTTTATCCACAACTCTAAGTCTACCAGATCCTACAGTAACCCATCTGCCATTTCTAGTACAACTCTGCGGCAGTGGTTTGTTTACCAGATAATTTACAAATCTCAGACTTCAAAAATACAATATCCTGCTGCAAAATAGAGAACTGTCTATAGATTAGACAGCATCCAAATCACCAAAAAGTGGAACGTGAAACAAATGCATAACAACTATTACACTGAACTAAGTCTGCCATTTTAATGAGGTGAATAATTTAAATAAAACAAATCTTGATTTTTTTTATTTTTTTGTCCTCCTGATTACCTCAGATTACCTCCAGTTTATCTACAGAATATCTCCAATCACACACTTCGAAGCAGCACTATCCAGAATATCTCCAATCACACACTTCGAAGTAGCACTATCCAGAATATCTCCAATCACACACTTAGAAGCAGCACTTAGATGTAGCAACCAAGCTATATTAGCCAAGCTAATGACCACAACCCTTATATAACTCCTAAATTCACCACCCACTAGTAATGTTTAACACCTGGATAGGCCTATGCTTATTTGCAAACAATAGCTAATTAACCAACAATCAATAACAAGTACCTAGCTAATCAAATCAAATGTCTTACCAATTACCAACAGGAAAGCAAACCTTGTGCAATCCGTAACCTTTTCCTATAGATGAATCTTACCTGTAACAGTAAAAAAGAAAACTTACCAAATCCTAGACAGTTGAAGCAAAGCTTCTGTAAAACTCTCCAGAATATCTCCAATCAGACACTTAGAAGCAGCACTTAGATGTAGCAACCAAGCTATATCTCTAAAATCTCTGTGAGGAAAACATGGGAACTGGTTCATTCTTCCTTAGCCAATGCTGCGTCCCATTTTAAGCAGCATGCTGATAAGAGTCGTAGTGCTGCACCTTCTTATCAAGTAGGGGACAAGGTTTGGCTGTCCACTAGACACATTAGACTCAGGGTACCACCTATGAAGTTCGCTCCTAGATACATTGGTCCTTTCCGTGTTTCACGTAGAATCACTCAGATGTCTTATGTCCTTGACCTCCCTGCCAACCATCGAATACCCCGTACTTTTCATGTTTCTTTATTAAAGCCACTTATCTGCAATAGATACACTGCTCCTTCTGTGCCTCCCCCTCCTTTGGTGGTTGCGGGACAGGAGAAGTACGAAGTCCGTTCTGTTTTGGACTCCAGGTTCTTAAGTGGTTCTTTGCAGAATTTGGTGGGTTGGAAGGGTTATGGTCCTGAGGATAGCTCATGGGTTCCTGCTGTTGGCATTCATGCTGGACACCTTCTTCGTTCTTTCTATGCCCGGTACCCTGATAAGCCCTCCCAGTGGGCGGTCTAAGAGGAGGGCTACTGTCACGGTGCCTAATTGACACCTCAGTGCACTATCACAGTGCCCGATCGGCACCACGGTGTGGCCGTGCCTGATTGGCGTAGTCGCACTAAAGGAGGGAGAGGCTCTGGTGGTGTGAATCGGCGGCCAGTCTGGTGTTGGGAGAGATGCCTGCTGCTGCAAGACGGCGCTAAATAATAACGCCGCCCACAATGATGTCACGAGTGATGTGAACGTGCGTGTAGCGTCACGTTTTCGCCGTGCACGCACGTTCTGGGGTAATGGGACCCAAATTGCCAACAGCAGGATTTACTGGGTTAATTAAACTCAAACCTGCAGTTGTTAAGTGCCCTGTCATGGTTTACATCCTGTTGGTTATCTGAGAGTGCGTTCCTGATTCTGATTATTGGTTTTTGATCTTGGTTTGACTTGACTTCCTGTATTTCTGGTATCCCTGGCCCTTTGACTTTGTTGTTTCAGTATTTTTTCCTTTCTGTATTCCTGACCTTGGCTTGTTACTGTTTATTCTATTATGTTAATTCCGGCCATTCTAAGGCCCAGTAATACGTTGTTACTGTTTGTATTTGTTTACTTAATTTTGTGTGTTGGGCCACTAGTCCGTCCTGACAGTTTCTGCCTGTTTGGTCACAGCTGAAGTACTATGGACACTATAATAGAAAAATTGCTTTTCCACATAATCTGAAGGCTTTACATATTTTCTAACTATAACTATTTTCTATATATTGTATGTATATTTTTCTTAGACTTGTTGTGGACAAATGATGCTATATATCACAATCACAATACATAAATTAAGCAGGTCTGACATGCTACATATTTTTTTCCATATCATATGAAATAGATTATTGACTTGTCATGACTAAATCCTTACAAACACAAGCACCATGAACCTCATTGACCCTTTTACTATGTCAGTCATGTATACACTAATCACAGGGAATGTTCCCATACTCTGCAATCATGTATTCCCGATTGTAACAATTTTAAATTAAATTATTTATAGCAAACGTGTTTCATTTGCAGCTGCTGCCCATACATGTGGAGATGTATAGATTTCCCTTCCCAGCCCTGAGCTGCTCACTGTGCATGCCTGTACCTGTGGCTGGGTTCAGGTCTCTGCTGACGCTCCTTCCCAGTCAGAGACCAGAACACTAACAGCCCACTGGGCCACCGCTAGGGAACTCCATTAGAGCACCAGGAAGCCCACTGTATCTCTAGGGAAAGAAAAATGTACCCTCAAAATGCTCAAAATGAAGGCAGAAAGAAATGTAGTGTGTGGGGAGACTTCTTGTCTTAGTTTTACCCCTTAAGGACCAAACTTCTGGAATAAAAGGGAGTCATGACATGTCACACATGTCATGTGTCCTTAAGGGCTTAAACAATAACACACAAAGATGACTTTGAAACTGTCTGCGCAAATGAAAACTTCATTATTTTCAAAAGCAGCCATAAATCATACTATATTACTGCTGATCATTCCAAATGGCACCTGGGAAGTGGTGTACCTAAAATGGTCGCATGGGTCAAAGCTGCGACCGGGCCCTTCACGCCAGGTGGCCCGGCTGCGGCTGTGATCCCTGTGACTGTGGGCCATTCGGGGGCTACAGTCACTTCAATTGTAAGGGGCCCAGGCCCCCTGAGTGCCCTGCGAGCCTGGGCCCCTTACATGCACACAGACCCAGTCAGGGAGATCTTTTGATCTCCCTCCTGGGTCTTTGCAAAGTTTGCACAGCAGAAAGGAAAGGAGGCTCTCTGCCTTCACCTCCGCACTGAGTCCCTGCTTTCCGAGCATTGCCGTGGTAACCATGGTAACGCCCAATTACACGTGGTGCTGGGACTTGCGGGAAGAGCCTTCACCCAGCAGACGTAAAGGTCCACTGCAGCACCAGGGAATATACTGCCCCCCCCCCCCCAGATGCTGGTAGGGTACATATACTAAATATATATATTTTTAATGACATTAAAAAATAAATATAAAAAAGATGCTCCTTTTTTAAAAAAAACAAAGATGCATCCCTTACACACCCACACACACAATGCATCCCTTACACACACACACACACACACACAATGCATCCCTCAAAGACACAGAAACACACAATGCGTCCTTTACACACACACAGAAACAGACACTACGTACTGGGACACATATGAGGGGCTGGGGCAGAAGCAATGACACGCATGGAGGGGCTGGGAGGAACGAGATGCATGAAGGGGCTTGTGGGGGCAAAAAAGGGGGGTATGAGATGCATGGAGGGACTCGGGTGGAGGCAAGGCAATTTTCGCACCAGGGCCCAGTTATTTATAGTTACGCCTCTGCACTAGCCATGTGGGAACTCGTGGCTATAACAATGGTCCAAGTGGACACTAAGTTAATAATTTGTATATTAATAAACTATGTGGAAATTAAAACTCCAATGTCAATAGCCTCTACTGCTAATATAAAAAGGAGCAAATTAATTAAATTGTAAAGCAAATAACCCATTTAGGTAGCCTCAATTTCTTCTCACTGGTTTCCATATAAACTCATTATATTCCAACCAAATACCTGGAGCAAAAATGTATATTATCATCAGAGCAAGGAGCTTGTAACACATCATTAGAGACAAAACAGAACATCTTACATGGTTTTAAGTATGCTTACTGATTTGTATTTTGATAATACTGACATATTGATATTACTGATATTACTGACATATTTTTCAGACCTTTTTTGACGTGTAGATTTCCATTTACATGTTAGAGTAAAAATAGTTTGAGATCATTATTCTTTGAGGTTAAAACATGGGATTTCGCTGAGACATCCATTGCTGCCATAAATCACCATGACAACTTCCAAAGAATAGGAGGAGATGATCTGGAAAACGGAATTACTTGAACTTTTACACCATATATTCTTAAAATAAATATACTATTCAAGCTGAATTTTATTCTCAAAGAATAACAATAGATGCTGTTTCATTATTTTGGAATCTGTAAAGTCTCCATGTGAAAAAGTTTGGAATGTTAAAAATACTGTTTAGGAAAATATTTAATAATGTGCATAAAATAGAAAATAAAAAGTTGTCTTTTTAGATGTGCATTAATAAATAATTCAGGACATACTCTAAAGGGAAAAAGTACTTCCCATGATTTTTAATATTATGTTTACATATCCCCTAAATTTAACAAATATGTATTTTAGACATGTGAGAAGTAAAAGGAGGAATGTAGACACCTATTCGCGCCTATTCATCCTGCACCTGGGTGCCTCAATTCTAGCTCCCTGTCAATCTTTGATATGGGTTTTGTTCCTTTCATCTGACAGTCAGCATAGAGAAAGCATGGAAAGAAAAGAAAATATAAGGAAAACATATTCATACATATATTTACTGTAATTTTCTGGCTATTATTCAGACCAGCATGTAATTAGTGCCTCCCTCCAGGCAATAGGACAGAAAAATCAATTAAACAATTATGTATCCTCATCAGACACTGCTCCCCAGTCAAGTAACAAGACAAATCCAAATAAGGAAAAGGGAGGGAAAATCCAAATGCTGTCATGAATAATAGCCAGGAAAAGAAAATTATGGCAAGTATGAATACATTTTACCTATTCCTGGATAATCATGGCAGCATGAATACATTTTACCTATTCCTGGATAATCATGGCAGCATTTAATTAATGGGAATACCCAAACAGTAAGAAGCACAGGGAGGTCAAGTGATGCCAAATAAATTTTAATTAAATAGATGAACAAGAATTCAAAACTGAAAAGCCAAACATCCTTAGTGAAGACCAATTAGCAGTTTTACAAATACTCTTTGCCTCTGCAGCCCAATTGACCAAGAAGAGTGTGCAGGGATTCCCTTTGTAACTGAAACATCCATGGCTTTGTAGGCTTTAGAAATCTCCACAGTAATCTATGAACAGACAATGGCAACATAAGCATCTTCTCCCTTGCAAGAACCCTTGGCCTTAGAAACAGCTGATGTGATTTTCTCCATGCAGTGGTACGGTAAATATAATCAGAAAGGTATCTCTTCAGGTCAAGCTTGTGACATCTTTCTTGCTCTGGTGAAGATGGGTCTGGTAGATATACTGGTATAATAATTTCCTGGTTGAGATGATATGACTACCATAGGAAGTAATTCAGGTCTAGGACGAAGAACCACTCAAACCCAAAAGAGGGAAGTAGATGGTTCATCTACTGAGCATGCTTTAAGATCTGTCATTCACGTAGCCAAAACTAGAGTCAGTAGATGAAGAAATAAAATTGGGATGTAAATTTCTTCCACTGGTTCAAAAGGAACATCCATCAGTGCATGCAACACCACTGGCAAATCCCAGAATATATGTCCAAAACTTGAGGTCTAACGTATATGTCCAAACTAGAGGTCTAATTCTGAAAAGTGAATCAGAGCATGCAATAGACAATGGAATTGCTGAACAATGGACCTTAAGTCTACTGAGCCTGTATGCCATATCCAGGCCTGAGAACCTGTGAGGCATATAGATACCTTAAGGGTTGAACATCCATCTTCAGCCAGTCCACAAATGCTTGCCATATCATGTGGAAGGAATGCGCCTTGATTCCAAGGCTCAAGCTTGTAGGTGCCATAAATGGTTAGCCTATATTAAAATTGGCTAACTTGGACTCATGTAATGCTTTATCCTTAAATTAACTTTGTCCTACATTAAGTTCTCTTTCTTATAAAAACCTGCCCCCACCGGAGTACTTCTGTAAACTGCTTATCTTTTGACATTTAGAAATATGCCTCTTCTCACATTCCTTTCCTTGAACCCAAACACCTATCCTCTACTGTATATGGTTGATCTACCCAATTAAAGCTAGAAGTAATTCTTCTGGATTCACAACTATCACCACGTGTTGTGCACCTTATTGCTTCTCCAAGCACTTGAGTTGACTTGGTTTCCCCTTAAGATAATTAAAGGATGGTTTATCCATGACAAATTTGGTGCCGCAAGTCCCGGGAATGACAGTTCACTTAGCCTGAACTGGAGAATCTGTGCCTCTCTGATTGTGAGTGAGTGCTGCAGCAAGGTAAGAAAAAGTATTTATTTTTCTACCTATTACCTTAACTCTCAGAGCAGTGCTTATTCTGTGTCCGGGTAAGTTTTGGACTTAAAAATTGTCATTTCCCAAGAACACATTTAAAGGGACATACTATGTTCTGGTGGAATGTTTTGTGAAAGTAGTTTACTAAAAATTACATCTGTGGGGTCTAAGTTATTTTTATTATTTGCCTAGGTGTTTATTTCCTGTTCAAAATAAGAATTCGCCAGGACAGGTATACTGATCTGTGTTTAAAATGAAGAAAAGTTCTGTAAATAAATTCCACTAGTGGTCCTAAGTGTTTACACTGATTAAGTACATTCTTGTCTTGACTTAAAGTGAGGAGCTGCATTTAAGTATTTTTGATGTGGAATTCGCAGAATACTCAGGAGGAATATACTGCCCTAACCATAGTGTAAAAACATAAGGGCAAAGAGGCAGTTAAAGATGTAAAGACGCTTCTTAAGTAAGCTAGGATGCCTTCTGAAGGCTCCCTGGTGTCAGGATCGGGACAGGGATCCAACACGCAGAGTACAAACAGTAGCCAGATTCGTATACCGGACCTTAGAATGGCCGGACTAACGTAAGTAGTACAGTATAGAATGGTCAAAGACAAGCCGAGGTCGAGGGTAACAGAAGACAGGTAAGCGAGAGACAAGCCGAATCAAGGGTAACAGAGATAAGCAGAGTAAGGTAAACAAGCCGGGTCAAAACCAAAAGGGATAATAGAATACACAAGCACTGAGTGACTAGAACAAGCTAGAACCACGACAGGGCAATGAGCTAATGAAAGAAGCTCTGTTAAATACCCTGTTCAGAGCAGTAACCACGCCTCCGAGGCGTCCTGATTGGTCCTGCAGCAATTGACTGACAGGTCGTTCCGGGGGAGTGTCCTGATGACTACTTCCTGCCTAGATGCTGTAAAAGGCAGTCACTCCCTCGCGGCCGGCCTAGCATGACCGGATAGACCGCGGGGAAGGGAGCCATCAGACCGTCCGGATGGAGGAACAGCTAAGTCTCTACCTCTTTCGGAGGTAGAGACCACAGGTACCCTGACAGTACCCCCCCTCTCAGATACGCCCACCGGGCGGAATGAACCGGGACGAGATGGGAAGCGAGAGTGATGCGCCCTGCGGAGACGGGGAGCATGAACATCCTCCTGAGGTACCCAACTCCTCTCCTCAGGACCATATCCCTTCAAATCAACCAGATATTGTACTCTCCCCCGGGAGATTCGAGAATCAATAATAGAGTTAACCTCATACTCCTCCTGACCCTCCACCTGAACGGAGCGAGGAGGGGCTATTGTGGAGGAAAATCTGTTACATATGAGTGGTTTCAGCAATGAAACGTGAAACGAGTTCGGAATGCGTAAGGTATTAGGAAGAGCTAAACGATACGCAACTGGATTGATACGGGTCAGCACCCTGTAGGGTCCAATATAACGAGGAACGAACTTCATGGAGGGCACTTTTAAACGGATGTTCCTCGTGCTCAGCCATACCCTATCACCAGGAACAAAGACCGGAGCCGCCCTTCTACGTTTATCAGCGTGTTTCTTGACCAACATAGAGTTGTGTACAAGGATTTGTCGAGTTTGATCCCACAACTTCCTCAAATTGGCAACATGAACATCAACCGACGGTACCCCCTGGGAAGGAGAATCCGAAGGAAGAATAGACGGATGAAAACCATAATTCATGAAGAAGGGGCTTGAATGAGTAGAATCGCAAACGAGATTGTTGTGTGCAAACTCCGCCCAAGGAATCAAACCGACCCAATCATCCTGGTGTTCAGAAACAAAGCATCGTAAATATTGTTCAATTTTCTGGTTGGTACGTTCAGCAGCTCCGTTAGACTGGGGATGATAGGCAGAAGAAAAGTTTAATTTAATACCAAGTTGAGAGCAGAAGGACCTCCAAAAGCGGGAAACAAATTGGGAGCCTCTGTCCGATACAATTTGAGAGGGTATCCCATGTAGGCGAAAAATCTCCTTAGCGAATATCTCTGCCAATTCGGGAGAAGACGGGAGTTTAGGCAGGGGAATGAAGTGTGCCATCTTAGTAAACCTGTCAACCACGGTGAGGATAACAGTCTGTCTTTTAGAGATAGGTAGATCGACAATAAAGTCCATGGCCAAACAGGACCATGGTTTTTCTGGAACCTCCAAGGGTTGCAGGAATCCACATGGAAGCGTATGGGGTTGTTTGGTTTTAGTACAAACTTCACATGCAGCGATGAACTCCTCAATATCCCTCCGTAAAGCAGGCCACCAGAAGTCCTTAGAGATCAACGCGTAAGTCTTGCGAATACCAGGATGTCCCGCCATCTTGCTATTATGTAAACACTGTAAAAGTTCCAGTTGAAGAGCAGGAGGAACGAAATGACGGCCCGCAGGAGTCTGTTTAGGTGCTAGATGTTGCAACTTAATGATCTTGGCCAATAATGGAGAATGAATCCTGAGATTCGTATTAGCAATGATATTGCATTTCGGAACTATAGAAGAAAGAACTGGTTCAGGTACAGTAGAAGATTCATATTGGCGAGATAATGCATCGGCTTTAGAGTTTTTAGAACCAGGTCTGTAAGTCAGTACATAATTGAAGTGAGTCAGGAATAAGGACCAACGAGCTTGTCTAGAGGATAAGTGCTTAGCCTCCCCAATATAGGACAAGTTTTTGTGGTCCGTCAAAATCGTAATAGGGTGTAGGGTCCCCTCCAACAAATGTCTCCACTCCTTTAAGGCTTTAATGACTGCTAACAGTTCCCTTTCCCCGATGTCATATCTGCTCTCAGGCCCAGAAAATTTCTTAGAGAAGAAACCACAAGGGTGTAACGGTTTATCCACCCCTAACCTTTGAGACAGAACAGCCCCAACTGCTGTCTCAGAGGCATCGACCTCGAGCAAGAAAGGCAGAGTCGTATCAGGATGGACTAGAATGGGAGCCGAGGCAAAAAGTTCCTTGAGAGTCTTGAAAGCACCCAGAGCCTCCTTAGACCAGAACTTAGTATCAGCCCCTTGTTTGGTCATATTGGTAATAGGCGCAATGATAGAGGAGTATCCTTTAATGAAGCGCCTATAGTAGTTGGAAAAACCAATAAACCTTTGGATAGCCTTGAGTCCTTTGGGCAAGGGCCAGTCTAAAATAGATTGAAGTTTTACAGGATCCATTTTAAAACCTTCCCCAGAAATCACGTATCCAAGAAAGTCTACCTGAGACTGATCAAAACTGCACTTCTCCAATTTGCAATATAGACCATGTTGCAGCAGCTTGTGTAATACCTTTCTGACCTGTCTATGGTGAGTCTCAATCTCCTTAGAGTGTATTAGTATGTCGTCCAGGTAAACGATAACACAATCATGCTGAAACTCCCTAAGTACCTCATTAATCAAATCTTGAAATACTGCAGGAGCATTGCATAGTCCAAATGGCATAACAGTGTATTCGTAATGGCCATACCGGGTATTGAATGCCGTCATCCACTCGTGACCTTGCTGGATTCTCACCAAATTGTAAGCCCCTCTGAGATCTAACTTGGTGAAGATTTTGGAACCCTTAAGACGATCAAATAACTCGGTAATCAGTGGGATAGGATAGGCATTTCTGACAGTTATTTTATTCAAGCCTCGGTAATCGATACAAGGTCTCAGCGTGCCATCCTTCTTCTTAATGAAAAAGAACCCAGCCCCGGCCGGAGAAGAAGACCTCCTGATGAATCCCTTTTCTAAATTCTCCCAAATATACTCCTCTAGAACCGAGTTTTCCTGAACAGACAAAGGATATACATGGCCCCTCGGAGGCATAGTGCCGGGTAGAAGCTTAATCTTACAGTCAAATGACCTGTGTGGAGGCAAAGAATCGGCATTCTTCTTGTCAAACACTGCCCTTAAGTCTAGGTAAAGGTCTGGTATTTGTCTTTCTGTGGACTGAGTAGGATTCTCCGGTATGTTAATATTAGCTAATGGAGAAACCTTGCACAAACACCGATCCTGGCAGCACTGGCCCCACGAGAGTATCTCTCCTAACTCCCAATCGATAATAGGGTTATGTTTTTTCAACCATGGGTACCCCAGAACTATGGGAACGGAAGGAGACGAAATGAGCAGAAGAGATAAATTCTCCACGTGTAGGATACCAACATTTAAATTAATGGGTATGGTCTCACGAAAGATAACAGGGTCTAGTAGTGGTCTACCATCTATGGCCTCAACGGCCAAAGGTGTCTCCCTTAGCTGGGATGGGAAATTGTTCTTACTAGCAAAGGCTTGGTCGATAAAATTCTCAGCAGCACCGGAATCTATCAATGCCATAGCCCTTACTACTTCCTTCCCCCAAGTTAAGGAAACTGGTAGCAGAAGCCTGTGATCTTTATAATCAGGAGTAGAGGACAAAATAGAAACACCCAAGGCCTGTCCTCTAGAGAGACTTAGGTGCGAGCGTTTCCCGGGCGGTTAGAACAGTTCGAGAGTAAATGACCCTTGGCTCCACAATACATACACAAACCCTCTCTTCTCCTGTGCTGTCTTTCCTCCTCAGAGAGGCGGGTATACCCTATCTGCATAGGTTCAGTAAGCAAAGATATCGTGGAGTCAGGACTTGGAACAGCGGGAGCTAACCTAAAAGAAGGTCTCTGGTTCCTCTCTCGAGTGCTCTGTCTCTCTCTTAGACGTTCATCTATACGAGAGATGAACGAAATTAAATCCTCTAAATTCTCAGGGAGTTCTCTGGTAGCAACCTCATCAAGGATTAAATCAGATAGGCCATTCAAAAATACATCCATATACGCCTGCTCATTCCACTTGATTTCTGCCGCCAGAGACCTGAACTCTAGTGCATAATCCACCAGTGTTTGGTTCTCCTGTCTCAGGCGCAACAGTAATCTGGCTGCATTAACCTTTCTACCTGGAGGGTCAAATGTTCTTCTAAAAGCAGCTACAAATGCGTTATAGTTATAAACTAATGGATTATCATTCTCCCATAGTGGGTTGGCCCATCTCAGAGCTTTCTCAATGAGTAGTGTGATAATAAATCCTACTTTTGCCCTATCTGTAGGATAAGAGCGAGGTTGCAATTCAAAGTGGATACTAATTTGGTTTAAAAAACCACAACACTTCTCAGGAGCCCCACCATAGCGTACTGGGGGGGTAATGTGAGAAGAAGCACCCACTGTGGCTACCTCTAGACCTGAACCGACAGGAGAAACAGGGGTATTACGTATCTCCTCTGGTGGGTTATTGGCACAAGCTAATAGAGCCTGTAGCGCAAGCGCCATCTGATCCATTCTGTGATCCATGGCTTCAAACCTAGGATCAGGAGCAGCCAGCTGACTGTTTGTACTTGCAGGATCCATTGGCCCTGTCGTAATGTCAGGATCGGGACAGGGATCCAACACGCAGAGTACAAACAGTAGCCAGATACGTATACCGGACCTTAGAATGGCCGGACTAACGTAAGTAGTACAGTATAGAATGGTCAAAGACAAGCCGAGGTCGAGGGTAACAGAAGACAGGTAAGCGAGAGACAAGCCGAATCAAGGGTAACAGAGATAAGCAGAGTAAGGTAAACAAGCCGGGTCAAAACCAAAAGGGATAATAGAATACACAAGCACTGAGTGACTAGAACAAGCTAGAACCACGACAGGGCAATGAGCTAATGAAAGAAGCTCTGTTAAATACCCTGTTCAGAGCAGTAACCACGCCTCCGAGGCGTCCTGATTGGTCCTGCAGCAATTGACTGACAGGTCGTTCCGGGGGAGTGTCCTGATGACTACTTCCTGCCTAGATGCTGTAAAAGGCAGTCACTCCCTCGCGGCCGGCCTAGCATGACCGGATAGACCGCGGGGAAGGGAGCCATCAGACCGTCCGGATGGAGGAACAGCTAAGTCTCTACCTCTTTCGGAGGTAGAGACCACAGGTACCCTGACACCTGGACCCACAGGTTTAGAAAGAATGTATGGCCAATTATTAATGGATAATAATTTAGTTGAAGTCGGCCAGAAATGGCTTGATACTGCAGTAAATTTGACTAAATGTCTTTGTGAAGAAACCACTAGGAATGGGGTACTAGACTAATTATGTTTTGGCGCCTTAGGATCCAGCTCTACAGCTAAAGCCCCTAATACCTCATACAACCCACCACCTTACCCGGGTAAGGATGAAGGTGACCCCAAGTCGTGTCTCAAACAGACCCCTCAAGTCCCTGTCTCCACTACTAATCCAGTTACTCAAAATTTTTACTGGATTTGTCCCAGATGTGAATGTGCTAACCCTTGGTGGGACTCACTGATATTGTACAAGGTAAAGAGGTAAAGGTAAAGAGGTTTTTTTGACAGCCTTCAGATAGGCTGGGAGTCATTAGAATACTCTGAATCAGACACCCTATCTGTCAGACAGCTTGTTAACTGTTTTATGGATGGTTTACACCCTCCCTTACGCACTGCCCTTCAGGCAGCTCGCCCTGAATGGAGGGGACTCAATTACTCTGATTTAGTTAAAGTAGCCATGCGGGTAGAGGCTAATTCTAATACACGCAAGAAACCAACAACCCTTATGGCTGTGACTGCCCCCAGACAGGCAAATAGCAGCCAGCAAGTTGAAGGAATGCACCTTGATTCCAAGGCTCACGCTTGTAGGTGCCATAAATGGCTAGCCTATATTAAAATTGGCTAACTTGGACTCATGTAATGCTTTATGCTTAAATGAACTTTGTCATACATTAAGTTCTCTTTCTTATAAAAACTAGCCCCCACCAGAGTATACAAGTATACACAAGTACATCCACAAGTACATACAACAATATACATATAAATACAACCAAATGCACAAATATATGTACATGCAAACCTATACATACATCCACACACAAGCACCAATACATGTGCCTACACAAATACACAAATGTGCCTACACACACATAGACCCATATATATGAATATATATATATATTTATAATGCTCACCTATAACCTATAGTAGTGGACTTGGCAGAAGTAGGAGTATGATCCATATCAAAAGATGGGCTTTAAAAAATTAGAGGGCAGTTAACTAAATACCTACCTAAAAAGAATAGAACTAGACAACATCCTAGAGAGCAAATAAAATGCCAGGAAATAAAGTTTTGCCAATCCAGTAAAAAGGAAAAAACACTTACTGTGAACTTTAGTTAAAATTTTGCACCGCTTCATCTTTAAATATTCACGAGTGCTCTTTTCGAACACGAGCGCTCCAACCGCTATTTTGAAAACTGTCAAAGTTAGGAGTATTTGCAACCAGGCTCACCACACATGCATCCAAATCTCTCGGCTTAATTCGTAAAATGGTGTCGGTGAACAGAAGAGACTAAAACTATGCCTATGAGGAGGGATGAGCCAAAGAGCTGCTATACCCTCCACAAGCACAAGCAGCGCGTTTCAGGCGAGTATTGTGCCCCACTTGTTATTCTCCCAAACCAAAGGACATGATTGTAGATTCCCCAAACCAAATTATGCAATTGGATATTCTTAAAATTGATTGACATGATTAGAGATTAGCCAAAACCAAAAGAAACTGGAATTCACAGAGACTTTGGGAGGGTATTTAAAGAAAACTGTTCTCATACACTGTTATGCACCTTGATGAAGACTCGGGTAAAAACATATTGCGCTTATGCTTATGTGGATGGTTTTAAGCATACATTTAATATTTTAATATACTTTGAATATATTTGCTATACTTGGTTTTAACCACCTATTGTCTGTGTCCCACCTCAATCAATATTGAAATATTGAGGAACATTCATAAGAGATTAACTGATGGGGATACTTACCAATTACTTCTAAATACTATCAAATAGAGCTGATATTGCTGGCTCCTTAAATAGTGAGTCTAACCACTAAGTGTATGTATACTTAAAACTGTAAAGCATAATATACTATCAGAAAACTTCTCCTTCATTAATTTTAGATTTTCAGCTATCCACTGGAATTACCCATAACAAGAAAGCGGTAATATAATATTTACTTTTCACTTTGTGTGTGCTTTCACTTTTTTGTATTTTTGTGCTGCCAATTGCCAAGTCTTCCTAATTGCCAATGAAAACATTACTAATAGTTATGAATCATATTGTTAATATGAAACTGAAGCAGATAATGATAACAAAACATGACTGAAATGAAAGAGCAATAGGTTGTCTGAGTATGATTCTCTTAAGCTGAAATGATCCAACTCATTTAAAAATGTATTAAACATATGAAATAGATATTTTATATATTTCTTATACAACTCTATATTTTAAGGTAGAATGTCGTTAGTAAAAAGGCACCTATTCAAATTTATACAAACACAGTGCATTTATTAACATAGAAAGGAATCCAAATTTTCCATATTTTATACTTTTCTAACTTACCACTCTGATGCAAATGATCTGAGCTGGTGGATTGTCGATTAAAAGTAAAACTTACAACAATGACATTGACTATCGCAATTTGTGTAATGATATGTGGGACTTCTCTTTAATTCATGATATTTTCTATTGGGTACTACAGATGAGTGAAATTCGGAATTCCCCAGAATCTCGAATAGCTAAGAAAAAGAAAATATCACTAGTACTCTTTTTCCCTTTCTGAAATACCCAAGATCTCAGCTACATCAGATTGCAGCTACAATTGGAGTACCTTACTCCCAACCAAGTGTATGGCAGGTTGTGAAGGGATCCCCTTTTTTATTAGTAAAGGGGGTCCAAGAAATATCTTTCTATTCCATAACAAAGTTTTTTGAATTTGCTGCTGCAGTTGGTGGTTTCCCTTGGCCCTATACTAGCATTTCCATTTGTGTAAGCATACTTAGAGGGGTTTTGTTCAAATATATTAAAAAGAAAACACCAAGCCTGTGGGTCAGTAGCCTGTTATCCATTTATTGGGGTAGTAAATTAATAAGTGTGAGGAACTGATTGCCCAAGTAACTGATTTTATCTCGTTAGAGCAGTCATCAGGTTGTTGGAATAGGTATAGGGATGTGCATTGGGCAAAAAATTTGGTTCGGTTTGGAAATTCGGGTAAGTAAATAAAAATTGTCTGCTTTGGCAATTCGTACCAATGGCATTCGGTTTGGCACTTTGGAACTGCCGAATGGCATTCAGTTCGGGCATTCATTTCGGGCATTCGGCAGTTCAGCATGTCATTCCTTGCAGGTATTTGGCAGTTGGAATGTTGTTCATTTTGAAAATTAACATTTGTGTGTTCTTTTTTCTTAAATAGCAATGTTTTACATTGCAAAGTGGACAACAACAGCACCCAGACCACTTATTCTTAAATAAGTTGTCCGGGTTTAATTAATAGTTAGTAATGTTAGTTAAGTATATATACAATTTGCAAAATTATATTTTTACTGCAAAGATTACTTTGCAGTCATTCAGGGAGCACTACCAGCATGCAACACATCTGCACACTATATAACCCCACCGCTGTGACACCATCTTTGTGAAGAGGAGCTGAGAGTGAGCAGAGTGTGAGAGCAGAGTGTGAGAATTAAATTTGTGTGAGAACAAGCAAGTGAGAGTGTATGTATGAGAGAGAGAGAGCAAAGTGAGAGCAAGTGATGGCTGGTACACACAATGAATCACTACAGTAAAGTCACAGTTCAGCAGAGAGACACCCTGCAATCAGACTACCTGGCTTGCACAGCCACACACTCTCTCAACCGCCCCCCTTAAAAAAAAAAAAAAGAAACAAAATGCAGAAGAAAAACAATGCAAAACTCACTCTCTCTCTCTCCCTGGAACACACACTTAAAAGCAATGTGGCTCCCCAAGTTTGCAACAAGTAAAGTACAATAAATGTAATATAATTTCTCCCTCTCAGTCTCTTGTGCTATCACAACTAGTCTGGTCACATGAATGCAAGCCAACACCCTGATTTATATACTATCCCACCTCAATGACTGTGTACCTTCATTGGCCAAGTGTCCGTGACAAAATCACCATTAATTGGCTATCCTCTAACATCAATCACAAAAAGTTGCTCATTTCATTGGACAGGGAATAGTGAAACCGGATTGGGCAAGCAAGCATTACATTGCACAAAAGGAATTAGCTTATTGGTCAAGATTCCGGTCATCATTGACATAATTTTCCCTCCCTCTCTTTTGTTTTGCCACTTTTCAGAAATCTGAATCACTTTGGCACTTTGGAGCTTCTGAGCTTCCGAACTTTGGAACCTCGGCACTTCAGACATTCGTAAGCATCCGAATGGCATGAAATTTGTACGAAAGTACATTCGGAACGAAACAAATTGCACATGTCTAAAAGGTAATGCCTAAAATGGGGTACATTGGCAAAGTATATTTTATTAAAATTCCTTGAAAATAAATGTTGTTGAGTATTATACAGTTTTGCATTTTTGTTGATTCTGTATTTACTCTTGAGATCATATTTTTGGTTTATTTTCTAATGCATGCAAAAATTTTAGAAGCCGAGGCTCTTTAATTTCCCAGGTGTTGAATGTATTTGGGTTACATACAAATTGCAAATTTGAAAATAACAAGAATTTTAAGCAGCATGTTTGTAGACATATTTCTTTTAACATTATGTGATTTTATTTCTTTATATAAATACATAATGTTAAAAAGTATATATTATTTAATATATGCTTACCTGGCTCCAGGCTCCATAACGTTCAAGGTCAGCGTTTACATGAGATCCACTTCCAGGTTCATACAGACGCCCTTTTGGAAATACCTTTGCTCCACAAGGTCTCCTACTTTAAGCTGTGTCCAGGAATCCAGCCACAGGGTTTCCCGTTTGACCAGCTTCTTTTCTTCAGTCAACATCGCAGATAGTGTTCAGTGACTCGCAAAACCGTAAGTCGACCTACCCGTCACGCCAGGCATCAGTCCCACGGCATCATCACGGGTTGGGTCCTCACTTTACGGTTTCTTTCACTTATTTGCTGATACTAAGTTGCTGATACTTTTACTATGTCCGTGCAAAGCGTTTGTTTAAATTACATGATCTAACGTGTTTCACTTGCTCCTTCGTGCATTACCAAACTCCCGAACGGGAATACTGTTTTGTTACATTTGCCAGTCATTAACAGACTATTACATTCGTGCACATCTCTCATGAACAGCGGTTCACAGCATGCCTACACTGACCCCTACAGGTCACCCCAATATCTCAGGATAACACACATTTGATTTGTGGGATTTTCTGCCGAACACTCATGGTTACAACCTCTGAGTGCGGTCACACATAATCTGCCATAATCATACGACACACGGATCCAGCTATTTACAGCACAAACTCATACGAGCACTTTTTGTGAGCAAAACCATATGGTCAGATGCGGTTTTTGCAGCAATCTACGGGAACGAATGGCTTTGGGGTAATTGGCCTGTAGAAGTCCAGGATTTGGAAGGTTTCTCCACAAGTCCAGGATTTGGAAGGTTTCTCCACTACCTCGGCTCTTTTTGAGATCTACCCTATTGTGGCAGCTGCCGTGGAATGGGGTCATTTATGATCAGGGTCATCAGTCTGTTGTTACTCAGACAACCAAGCCACATGTCATATCATCAACAAGGCCGCTCATCATGTCTAACGATCATGAGATTTCTAAGGAAACTCACTGTGGCGAAACCAACCTCGCCACTGGGCCCTGGAGAAGCCTGTTTGCTAGCCTCCTACCTACTGACTATGGCCCCTGGGTTATTTGGGGCATATTGTACTGTATATTGCTGCTACTGGCCCTTTTAACAGCATCTATGGACATATTGGGACTTTTGGGACTACTGTCCCTTTAAGACTGTGCTACATATTCTAGTGTACTGCCGGTAATATTATATGTGTATTTGTGTGTTAAGTTTAACCTGGGATATGTATGCAGCATTCATCTGATTGTTCGGTAGAATCACTCCATTCATTATATTGAGTGAAACTACCGAACAACCAGACCACCCAGGACTAAGTGTGCCTCCAATTACCGTTTGCAACAATGTTGCAAACGGGTAATTGGCAATCAGTGTAATGTATTCTTTGTCCTCTGGGTGGCCGCCATTCGGGAAACAAACACGTGGCGGCGGCCATCTTAAACTACCGAACAGCGGTGTTTTGCCGTCGAGTGTCTGGAACTAAAATCGGACACTTGACTAGGCAAACACCGCTGAGACCTCCATACTTCCAGAAATTCGTATAGAAACTACCGAATGACCCGCCGTTCGGTAGAAAGAACCCCACAAACAAGGGAATTCATTCAAACCCTCTCCAGGCTCTATAACACAGGCAATTCGTCTGTTTTCATTCCCTTGTTTGTGACCGACCGCAGGGCCAAAATGCATGGAACTGTTTTCGGATACTTTACCCATGCGGTCGGTCAAATCTTTGGAACCCCATATCTCCCGAACCATTCATCCGAATTACTTGAATTTTGGATATGCTGTCCCCCTGAATAAGGGCTATCCAGCGATGCTGGATTTAAAGGTGTACCCCCGGGTTTTGGGGTACATCCAGAACTTGGCTGAAAAAGTGTACCGGATAATTGAGTTTAATGTTATCTGAGGGGAGGGGATGTGTGGGCTGAACCATGTATGTGATTGGTTATTTTATGCCTCCCCCTGGGTGTGGCCTGTATGTGGATTAGTGTAATAAAAGCCAGGCTGGATGAGCCAGTCCAGAGTTCCTGTTTTACCCTCAAAGTGATGTGTCGTCTCATTATTGGGGGGAAGGATTTATTGAGTGCTGTTCCAGTTGACTGCTAGGAGTACAAGCCTATTCGTATGGTTCCTATTCAATGGTCTACAGCATTCATATGCTTGGGAGAATTTAAAAGGTTTCTCGGATTCGGTGATTGTGGTGTCTGCCAGAGTGCTTGGAGTCCTCCGGAAACGCTAGGAGCATCCTTTAACGGAGGTACCCAGTCGGGGTGCCGGGCGATCCGTTACATTGGTGGCAGCGGTGGGATGGCGTCCTAGTGTGAGGTAAAGCAGCTCGGAGACACAGTTTGTTTGGATTTACAAATTGAGGGCAACGCTAGCAGTCGTGCAGCGCCCCTGGGAGCAGACAAGTATGGAAGGTTCTGGCTCTGGAGAGGATTGGCTGGCCGAGGTGAGGCAGCGAGTGGCTGAGTATGGGGATGATATACCCATGGAGACACGCCGGGTGATCTGGAACCAGGTCATGGCCGAGCGAAACACAAGGCTGGACCGAGAATTCCGGTTGGCAAAAGAGAGGAAGTATGCTCAGCAGCAGGAGCGTTACAGCAGCCGGGTAGAGGCTGCATCCGAGGAGGTTAGCCGTCTTTCCCTGAGGCGGCGGGAGGAACCCGAAGTGGGGGTCCTCATAGACTGGTCCTGTGAGGAACCACAACAGGCAGGTAGAGATGGGACCAAGGTCACTCCACCGGGATGCTGGGCAGCCGGCCCAGATCCCCATCAGCAGCCAGAGTTGCCAGGTGGGGAAGCAGGTGGCCCTTACTCACAAATGTTGAGGGGCCTCACGGATTGGTCCTGGGAAGACCCACAGATGGCAGGTGGAGATGGGACTGCGGTCTCTCTACCGGCCCTACAGGGATGCTGGGCAGTCGGCCCAGATCCCCAGCGGCAGTGTGCGTTACAGGGAGCTGAAGGTGCCATTCTTGCTCCCCAGCGGCAGTCTACGGTGCAGGGAGAGGAGCCTGTTATCCCCTCTCCACAGCGGTTGAAGGTGTGTAAGGGAGAGGAGTTTGTTATTCCCTCTCCCCAGCGGCAGCACAGCTCACCAAGGGGAGACAGTAAGCCCCTCACCAGCGCAGATGGGACCGTGGTCTCTGCGCCCTGCCTACAGGGAGTACAGAGGGTCAGCCCTGCTCCCCAGCGGCTGAAAGTGTGTAAGGGAGAGGAGTTTGTTACCCCCTCTCCCCAGCGGCAGCTTAGCACACCAAGGGGAGACAGTAAGCCCCACACCAGCGCAGATGGGACCGTGGTCTCTGCGCCCAAGCTACAGGGATCTGAAGGGGCCGTCCTCCCTCCCCAGCGGCAGTGTGATTTGTTGGGAATTGGGAGCCCAGTTTCCATTCCCCAGCGGCAGGCTGAGTTACAGGGGGCAGAGGTAGTTGGTCCTTCCCCCCAGCAGCAGAGTGATATGCCGGGAAGGCAGTGTGAAGTGCAGGGAGAGGAGAGCAGCGTCCTCCCTCCCCAGCGGAAGGCTGAGTTACAGGGGGCAGAGGTAGTTGGTCCTACCCCCCAGCAGCAGCATGATTGTTTGGGAATAGAGAGCCCAGTCTCTATTCCCCAGCAGCAGGACACTGAATTGGGAGGAGAGACAGTCGGTCTCCCTCCACAAAGACTGAAAGTAGGCATGGGAGAGGAGATTGTTACCACCTCTCCCCAGCGGCAGATCATCAATGGGCAGAGTGTTCTAATGGGAGAGGAGATTGTTACCACCTCTCCCCAGCGGCAGATCATCAATGGGCAGAGTGTTCTAATGGGAGAGGAGCTGGTTACCACCTCTCCCCAGCGGCAGCTTAAGGTACCAGGGGGAGACTGTAAGCCCCACACCTGTGCAGATGGGACCGTGGTCTCTGCACTTCCAGCACAGGGGGTAGGGACGGTCGGTCCTGCCCCCCCACAACAGGGCTGTTTAGCCAAAGGGGAGACAGTCTGTCTCCGGCAGCAGAGCTGTGTAACAAAAGGGGAGACAGTCGGTCTCCAGCAGCAGAGCTGTGTAACTCAAGGGGAGACAGTCGGTCTCCAGCAGCAGAGCGGTGTAACTCAAGGGGAGACAGTCGGTCTCCAGCAGCAGAGCTGCGCAGCTAAAGGGGAGACAGTCGGTCTCCAGCAACCAGGCTCCAACCAGACTACTCCTGTAGTAGTGCTGGCACCAGGGCAGAGTACCGCTGGTCTCTGCCCACTCAGCAACCCACCAAAACAGCCTACCAGTCCCCCACCCAGCCGGGGTGAGGCACCTGGACCTGGACAAGTTTTTCCATTACTCAGGTGTAGTAACCATTCATTGTGGGTGGACTGTACTGCTGTTTCTGTTTTGTGGGTGGGCTGCTGGACTAACAAGGGCACTGACCGGCAAGAGGTCAGGTACCCTGTTAGTATGTTTGGAAAAGGGGAGAAATGTGGCGAAACCAACCTCGCCACTGGGCCCTGGAGAAGCCTGTTTGCTAGCCTCCTACCTACTGACTATGGCCCCTGGGTTATTTGGGGCATATTGTACTGTATATTGCTGCTACTGGCCCTTTTAACAGCATCTATGGACATATTGGGACTTTTGGGACTACTGTCCCTTTA
Organism: Pelobates fuscus; assembly: GCF_036172605.1. Classification (NCBI taxonomy): domain Eukaryota; kingdom Metazoa; phylum Chordata; class Amphibia; order Anura; family Pelobatidae; genus Pelobates; species Pelobates fuscus. The sequence continues at coordinate 211,504,735 of NC_086318.1, read as the reverse complement.
AGACTGTGCTACATATTCTAGTGTACTGCCGGTAATATTATATGTGTATTTGTGTGTTAAGTTTAACCTGGGATATGTATGCAGCATTCATCTGATTGTTCGGTAGAATCACTCCATTCATTATATTGAGTGAAACTACCGAACAACCAGACCACCCAGGACTAAGTGTGCCTCCAATTACCGTTTGCAACAATGTTGCAAACGGGTAATTGGCAATCAGTGTAATGTATTCTTTGTCCTCTGGGTGGCCGCCATTCGGGAAACAAACACGTGGCGGCGGCCATCTTAAACTACCGAACAGCGGTGTTTTGCCGTCGAGTGTCTGGAACTAAAATCGGACACTTGACTAGGCAAACACCGCTGAGACCTCCATACTTCCAGAAATTCGTATAGAAACTACCGAATGACCCGCCGTTCGGTAGAAAGAACCCCACAAACAAGGGAATTCATTCAAACCCTCTCCAGGCTCTATAACACAGGCAATTCGTCTGTTTTCATTCCCTTGTTTGTGACCGACCGCAGGGCCAAAATGCATGGAACTGTTTTCGGATACTTTACCCATGCGGTCGGTCAAATCTTTGGAACCCCATATCTCCCGAACCATTCATCCGAATTACTTGAATTTTGGATATGCTGTCCCCCTGAATAAGGGCTATCCAGCGATGCTGGATTTAAAGGTGTACCCCCGGGTTTTGGGGTACATCCAGAACTTGGCTGAAAAAGTGTACCGGATAATTGAGTTTAATGTTATCTGAGGGGAGGGGATGTGTGGGCTGAACCATGTATGTGATTGGTTATTTTATGCCTCCCCCTGGGTGTGGCCTGTATGTGGATTAGTGTAATAAAAGCCAGGCTGGATGAGCCAGTCCAGAGTTCCTGTTTTACCCTCAAAGTGATGTGTCGTCTCATTATTGGGGGGAAGGATTTATTGAGTGCTGTTCCAGTTGACTGCTAGGAGTACAAGCCTATTCGTATGGTTCCTATTCAATGGTCTACAGCATTCATATGCTTGGGAGAATTTAAAAGGTTTCTCGGATTCGGTGATTGTGGTGTCTGCCAGAGTGCTTGGAGTCCTCCGGAAACGCTAGGAGCATCCTTTAACGGAGGTACCCAGTCGGGGTGCCGGGCGATCCGTTACACTCACTTGGTTGGCCGCATGTCACAATTTCTTTTTGGTTTGCTTTCATGTACCAGGCATTTGTAACATAGCCGCTGACAATTTGTCTCGATTTAAATTCCAGGCATTTCATCAAGGACTTCCTACAACCGCTCAAGCAGCCACAGCCACTCGTTCGTTCCAGCATCTAATCATGGATTAGACATAGACTTAGGGCTTAATTTTGTTAGTCCCAACAATAATATCAATTTGACTCCTTGTAATAAGTAAAAAAAAAAATTCTGAATGCTTTTACATCTTACATAGGGTCAGCTGAGTACCGCTCCTTTCCTGCACTACCTGATGGTTTGATGAAGCACAGGGCTGGAACGTGTCATGGAAAAACTGCACTGGGAGATGGAGCTAAGAATTGAAATCACAGGAAACCCGGAAGTACCTTGCAAAATCCAACGTTTATCACTGTTATTCATGTGTTTGTGGGATTACTATTTTGATATACCCTCCAGTATTTAAAGTAAGCAGTTTACTTGGATTTTCATAAAATCTGAAGTGACATTGGGGGTTCCTTGATTTGTCTCCCTCAATGGGGAGTTTAAATGGTTCTATACAACACCAGATGGTTTTGCTGCTTTCGGTATTTGAACTTTAGTGCATAACCCTTTTAACCACTGTCCCAGCCATGAATCTTTTTTTTCCCCATCAATCAACTGTCATGGATGGAATTCATAATTGCAAATCAGAACCAACATACTCAGGCATTGCGCATATCCTTTGGTTCACGGTTTGGCCACATTTTGTCTCAGAGTTCAGGAATTTGACCACTTACCTGACTGGCCCAAATATGGATGAATTGCAGTTTGTAACTAAACGATTCTCCAAGTCTACTGTGTGTTATGGGAAAATAATGATATTGAGGGATTTTGGTAATACAATAACATATAAGATAGTGTGGAAGTTAATGGTATTATGTTTCTGTAGGGGTTAATGTTTATAGGCAATATAGTTCAGAGGTTAATGTTTAGTTATATTTAAATATAGTGTAGCAAGTGGCGCTCAAGAGTACCTTTCACTAAACTGAGGCAATGTGGGTCATTGCCCCCTAATTATGGAGAATAATTGCATGGATAACATAACATTTTGTGCAATTTGGGATGCTAGATCATGACCTGTTTATTGAAATAATAATGTTACAACTAAATATTGACTTCATCACCCCAAACATCTCAAATTGATAGTAATTTATACTGCTTAACTCTAGTGACTATAAACAAATTATCAATTTCAATGGCTAACAAAAGAATAAACTTAAAATATATTTTTAGATGTGCCTTCATTGACAGCATTCTGTGGTTACAACATTTGCAGCTAACATCTTGTCCATTAATCCATATGTTTCCCAACATCTGACAATCCATTTCAATTGAGCTTAAAATACTTCATTAGAAGAGGCTGTGTGTGCCATATGGCAATGCTTACTTTCAATCTAAAAATATTATTTGATTGTCACTAAAGCAAACTACTACAGCGTGTTTGCATTCACACATGGTAGTGACAGATAAAATAAACATAATATGTGTATATATTGCAAATATCAACTGGATTATTATGTTATGTTATTATGTTACATAAATAATAAATATTCAGCACATTTAATAAATATCTATTGAAATATGATAGTTTTTATAAGGTATAATGGATATTTCTAAATCAAAGATAAATACCAGGAATGAGTTCAGAATGTGTTTTTTTATGTTAAATATTCTGGCTTTAAAAGGTTTGCATTATTCTAATGGCTTTTGCAAATGCATAGAAAGACATGTGATGGAAATTAATGCAAATCCCTGAACATTAATCCCTCAGATTGTGTCAAACTATAGGTACTCAAATAGCAACTCCTATGCAATTCTTCCGCACTTTATCGAGCAGTATTCCAGGCATAAACGTACATGCTCTAGTAGTAAACGAGATAAAGTGTTATGGTTCACCATAACACTTTATCTCTGGAGTTGAGGAGGAGCAAGTCACCATCCGAGACTGCTGAAGGCTGATACACAGCATGCTCAGAGACAGTCTCGGTGAAAAAGAGGACTGAGAGACAAACCCTTCAAGATGTCTTGAGACTTGGAGCCCACTCAACCTAAACCTTGTTGCCTAATGGAGAAGCATATGCCCCTCAAGCCCACCCCATTTCCCTCTATTAATTACTTTATAGGGAATGCATGGGTGCATTATAGTATGCATGGTTGTTAGTCTGTTTTTGGGCACTAATAAAAGGTCTCATTCCGGTAAAGTGTCTAATACAGACTAATAACAATGGTAAGAGGGGTAAAGTCATTGACAAATGTGGAGACAAGGTGCAAGGGAAAATCAGTATGAACCATTGTTATTATGAACATAATATTTGAAAATTGTATTTTAAAGTATAAGCGTTTATTTGAACAGCTGCTCAGTTCATGCCTGCTGGTAACTGTCTAAAGTTGTTGTTCCTCTAGATACAATTTCTTACATTCTTCCATACTTCCAAGTTTGCAGGGCATACCAGAGAATATAAATCTATTGCAATAAGTATTGGTAGCCAATATGCCTAAAAAATGTATATAAAGATTTTATTTTTTAAGCCCATGAAATCTGTGCCTGATATTAAATAAACCAAGACACTTTCATGTGGTCTGTTATATTCTTTCCCTGTACATAACTATCTATGGTCACATTTGTCTATTCATTTTGGATTTGATTTAATGATTTTGGATACTTTTTTTTTTTTAATGATTTAATATTTTGAAAAAATATTTTGCTATGTTTTTATATATTGATATATTAATTATATATAATATATTTTGAGATATTTTAATATTTTCACAAAAAAAGTTAATCCAAAAATATTAAGTAATTTGAAAATCTTATTATATCAAATTTATCCCATCAAATTGTATCAGCTAGGTCCAGTGAGGGCTGAAATTATAGTCTAGAGTAGTAGTATCCCACATGCAAAAGTAAATTGTAGATTATACTAGCTTTACTGTAACTATAATCTTACTTTTATTAATGACAGGAGGCGAATATTTGCTTAAGTCTCTCTTTACTAGAACTCCACAGCAGCACATTAACATAGAGAGAAAAACACCAAAGACAAAAACATAAGGCATCTATAAAAGGCTCCTCCTAACCAACCATTTCCTCTTTCACGCTGCGACAAAACATAAAGTACACAAAAATGCAATAACTAATTAATGGAAGAAACATAACACAACAATGAATGCCGTCTGTAAAAGGACTTCGAATGACAGATAGAATCTTGCGAAGCATCCAGCATCCAGCATCCAGCGAAACCGTCGATTCTATGAAATGTAGTCAAACCATTACACTGAAACGAGATAAACAGAGTCGAAAACACTGATTAGTGAATGAAATGTACTGAGAAAACATAAATCCCACGGTACAGTACTGATAGTACAAAAACATAAAACCCCAGTATATAATTACTGGCAATACCAATATAACAGACACCTCCCCTAACTTCCCCAGGCAGCACCCTAGACTACCATAACTAGCCCAGGCGACTCAACAACCCGTAGAAATCAACCAACCATCGATCTAAACAAAGGGAGGGAAAGAAAAACCGGGTGGGAAATATTTGCCTCCTGTCATTAATAAAATTAAGATTATAGTTACACTAAAGCTAGTATAATCTACAATTTTATATCATGACAGGAGGTTTCATATTTTCTGTTTTAACGCTCCGACAGCAAAACCAAAGAAACATTGTCCGACGGTCTAAAATAAACTGGCGCAAAAACTCCTCACGGGACTGGACCGCCACATACAAAACGTCCCGAGGAGAAACTCCCACCAAGGAAACTCGGAAGCAGTAGCGCCGCTAACCGAATGCACTCCTAAGGTCGCATTCACCCCTGCCAGTGTCAATAACCATCTCATCCATCGAGTTTGGACAGGGGCGAAGGGTCGGACATCAGAAACACGCCTGAACGAAACCAGACACAACAAGAGGGCAAACACAGTAGAGAGCTGGCGAAGGGAAAAATCAAGGAACCCCGTCCGAATCCCGAAGAAAACGCTAAAACCATACTTACCTCCCAGAGGGAAGAGTATTTAGGTGCCGGAGGACGTGCCAGCCTCATCCCACGTATAAATCTGCAGACCAGCAGGTCCTGACCGATGGGAAAAAACCTCCAAAAGGACACGTGCCACCTAAATAAACGACTAATCACAAGAACCAGATGGCACAACCATCGAGGAGGGACAAGACACTCAGCAAGTTGGTCACGGGCCGGAAAAAAGGTTCAGCATCCTGTCCTAAGCACCAACGACACCATGAAATCCATGCTGAGAGATAAACATCTCCTCGTCCCGGGAGCTCAGGGATCCCAGAGAAGGTCCCTTGCCGATAGCGATGACGCCTCGACATACCAGGCACTCCCGAAAGAGTCCAAGAGGAATATTCGAGAGGACGGTAAGAGAAGAGGATCCTGACAGGAAAGATCCAGAAGCTCCGTGAACCCGACCGGTCCCGCCATAGCGGAGTCAACAACACCAAGGACACACGTCGACCTCGAACTAGAAGTAACACCCGGGGATTGAGGCGAACAGAGGAAACATCTATGCTTCCTGAGAAAACAACCGTACCTGTCGAAACGCGACCACCACCGCGCACGCTGGGTCCGGGAGCCAACTAAAGCACGACCGAATCCGATGGTCATCCCGGAGACGAATAGACCCACCATAAACGAACCCTTGTGATGCACGAGTACGATGAAGATGGGTCGAAAGAGTTCCCAGTCGCTGGCATCCTTCCATTGTCTGGAGAACGAATCCGCCGTCAGGTCCGACTCCCACGGTAGATACTCTGCCTGTAATGCGATGTTGCGCTGGAAGCAGAAGCTGGAAATCCCCTTCGTCACCTCCAGTGTGCGAGACCGAGCACCTCCCAAGCGGTCAGTATATTGCACCGCTGAGACCTTGTCCCTCCGAAGGAGGACGCAACAGTCCGACAGGTGACTTGCCAGGCTCCGAACTGCCAACGAACCCGCAATCAATCCAGGCAATTGACGTGGAACTCCGATTCCTTGTCCGACCATGGGCCTCCCGTGGACCCGGACGTGCACGTGGCACCCCAACCCCAAGGCTTGCCGTCGATTCCAGTACGAAATCCGTGGTCCGTCTGAATATTGCCTTGCCGTTCCATGCGGCCATGCGCAGAAGCCACCAGCGCAGTCCGGCCTTCGCGTCCGGGAACAGAGAAACCATCCGGTCTGAAGAAGGTCACATGTGTAGAACAGGGGTCTTCAGCCGTTGCATGGTCCTGTATTGTAGTGGGCCCGGGTATATTGCCTGTAAAGGCTGAGAGGAGGCCCACCACGCGAGCAAACATTTGAAGGGGAATCCGGACTTGCCATAATACCCCTCTCATCACCTCCTGGGCGGATGCCATCAGTGCCAAAGGCAGACGGAGAACGCATTCCGTCGCATTGACCACGACACCCAAGAACTCCACCGTCTGGGAAGGTTCAAAAGCTGATTTCTTCAGATGAACTACGAATCCCAGGAGCCCCAATAAGGAGATCGCCGAACGCGTGTAACATCTGAGCCTGGAGGGATCTTCGCAGAGGACCAGCAAATCATCCAGAAATAACAGGAAACGGACGCCCTCTGACCAGAATCGGGCGACCACAGGCGTCAGCAGCTCGGTGAAGCACCAAGGGGCCGAGCTGAGGCCGGACGGGAGGCATGTGAATTGGCGAGGGACGCCATTCCAGGTGAAGCGAAGCAAACCGCGACCACTCTTGTCCACCAGGATGGAGAGGTAAGCATCCTTCAGGTCCAGTCACATGAACAAGTCTCCCGGCCGGGGAAGGTCCCGAAGGAGATGAATGCCCTCCAACTTGAAGTGGTTGCAGACAACGAAGGTGTTCAATTCCGAAAATTGACCACCGGGCGGAGCTCCCCCGACTTCATCTTCACTAGAAAAAACGAGCTGAGGAAGCCCCCCAAATCCGGGGCCCGCTGGATAGCGCCAATGGTGAGCAGGGTCCAAACCTCCGAAGCTATCAGGGAACGGTGAACTCTCGTGATGAAGGGGACACTTTGAGGTCCAACCTGCGTCGGTGGGGAGGGGAAGTCCAAGACATAACCCCATACCGTCTGATGGACCCATGCATTTGAAGACACTTCCTGCGACCTGTCTCTGCAGGGAAACAATCTGTCTGTATGCAATAGAAGGGAATTGAAAATGGCAGGAGATGTACTCACCCGTAGGAAATCTCGCTCGTCCTTTGGCACGGTCTCCACGACCTCTACCCGCCCTTCGAGTGTAGGGAGGTCTGGGCTTGTATGGTGGAAAAAAGGATGGGTCACGGGATCTGTGAGGTCCGAAGACCAGCCGGGTTAACAGTGAGCGAAACACCTTCTTTATAGAGGGCAGTGCTTTATCCAGGGAAGCAAATAAATTGATGCGTTTCCGTAGCTCCTCAATGATAGGTTCCCTGAACAGTAGGTCTTATCGCCAGGGGGGCCCAATTCTCTGTATCCTAGCTCCGATAGCTTGGTGTCCATACGTAACAGAGCCGTTTACCTGCGTTCGGTGCAGAACGACATTAGCATTGCCTAGAAGGCAAATGGGGCGTAGTGCCCTATCCTGCATGACAGCCGGGTCCAGGCTCGTACCATCCGTGTAGGCCACGTCCGTCAGGGCCAACATCCTGCACAAAGGGGCCCAGTCTATCCAGCTGTTTATCTTGCTCCGAGCAGGGGTGACGCTCAACCCCTTTCGTGGGGTCCCGAGCCATACAATTCAAGTACGAGGCCACCAGGGGGTCAAAATCCGGGTCCCCCGCCACATTGTCCGGCAGGACGGCCAGGGGCATTCCGCCCGAAGTTTCTGGTGGCCTCCCTTTCCAGGGGTCCACGGACCCAGTAGCGCACAAATCGTGCGGAGTGGTCGGGCCGCGACCATTATGGGGACCTGGGGTGCCAGATAGAGCGAGGGTCAGGCAGAGGTTCACCTTTAGTATCTAGAAAGGAGTCGTCTCCCGGCATCACCGTGGTGGCCCCTGTTTCCGGCGCGTCTTCATCCTCCTAGCGCCAACCCGGGCCAACCCTACGGTCCTCGTCCCAATCATCCTCTGCCACTGAAGGAAATTGGTCTGCCCGCCACTCATCCAGTATGGCCATGATAGGGGGGGGCAAGGAGGCCTCCTCCCCTGCGCCCGATAGACGGCGGCGCGAGGCCAGCGAGGTTAATAACCTCGAACCATGTCGCTTCGCCGGAGCCTTGCCCTACCGGGAGCGTGGTTTAGGGTCTTCGCCCTTCCAATAGCGCATTTGCGCACTTGCCTGCTCTCTCCCATGAGAGTCTGACTCAGCTGAGTCGTCTGCCAAGTGGGGGGTTCCATTCGCACCTCTGTCCGGTTGTGATTGAGGGAGGGCCCTAGCCAGGGCTGTCTCCACAGAGGCGGACCCCGCCGCATCAAACAATGCCTGCAAATTCTGCTCCTGTGCAGAGGCCTCCATAATATCCGAGATGATGGTACGTGACACCTAAGGAGATAGAGAACAGGTATCACTAGCAGGCAGCAGGGGCCACACCCCTATAGTTGGCAGAGGCAAGTATTATACGCATGCCGGCTCAACAAACAGGGGTCCAGGAGCGGAGCCGCCAGGCCAGTAGTGTAGCGGTACTTACCCTCTCCAGGGGCCGGCCGGGGTCCTCTCTTCTCGCCGCGCGCGGTCCTGCTCCTGCACGAGCCGCGCGCGGCTCAGCCAACGATAAGATCAGTCAGGCGGGCAGTGTCCGCGAGAAGCGGTCACGTGTCCCGCCCGACACCAAGAGCGCGCCGCGCGTCTCGGGCGCGCTCTTAAAGGGACAGTGGGAGACTAAATTAGAATCAGTCTCCCATTGGCCCCTGTCATGCCACGTTCCCCATACACTCACGTTTTGGGGGCGTGGATATGACAGGGGCCAATCAAAGTGAACATTAGGGTATTTATACTCACCTGTTTCCTTTGCTCCTTGCCCTATCGTGGTTTCTGTCCAGTTCCCTTTAGTGCTTGTATCGTTCAGTTGGTTTTTTGGTGCTTGACCTTGGCTTTGTTCCTGACTCTGCTCTCTCTTTATCCTTGCTTGCTTATCCGCTGTTTTGTCCTCTGTGTACCAGTCCTCGGCTTGTTCTACGTTACGCTGTCTCTCAGTTCCCTTGACCTCGGCTTGTTCTAGACTCTGTCTTTCTTATTCTCGTCCTAGTCCGGCCATTCTAAGGTCCGGTAAGACGAACCCTGGTTTCTTGTCTCTTGACTATCTGAACTATTCCTGCGTGTTGGGGTATATTACCGTGACATTACGATAGGGCCATGGACCCCGCAGGTTTAGGACAACAGATGGCCACTCATGAGGCTAGATTCGCAGAACAGGATCACCGTATGGATCAAATGGCTCAAGCCATCCAGACACTGTTATCCAGATCAGCTCCGGTACCTGTACCTGCGCCTCCTGTAAACCCTATACCAGACACAGCTAATATGCCTAATGCTTCAGCACATCTAACCCCGCCACCTAGGTATGGAGGGGACGCTAAGACATGTAGGGGATTCCTTAATCAAGTGGAATTCCACTTTGAAATGTACCCACGTTAATTTCCCACTGATAGATCTAAGGTGGGTTTTCTTATGCACCAGCTTACGGATAAGGCACTAGAATGGGCAAATCCTATTTGGGAGGCTAATGGGCCTATGGTACACGACTTCAATAGCTTCCTCACAGCGTTTCGTAGAACATTTGACACGACTAAAAGGTCAAAAAATGCCGCCAGGGCATTAATGAGAATAAAGCAAGGATCTAAATCTGTAGCCGATTATGCTATTCAGTTCCGTACCCTTGCCTCACAGGTAGATTGGACTAATAATGGGCTTACTACTGCGTTTATGGAAGGTCTGTCTGAAACTATGTTGGATGAGGTAGCAGCTAAGGACCTCCCTGTACCCCTGGAGGACCTGATTGACTATCTTATCGATATAGATAACAGGATCCGTGACAGGTTATATACCAGGTCCAGAAATAGACGTTTTGTTCCCGTTAACTCACCTAGAGCTGAGACTCCCGAGGGATCTAAAGGTTCTGAGGAGGAACCTATGCAGTTAGGGGTTGCCAAACTTACTGACGCTGAAAAGCTTTATAGGAGAAAGGAGGGACTTTGTCTTTATTGTGGTAGGAGGGGTCATATGAGACAAGAATGTCCCGTGCGTCCGGGAAACTATCGCACCTAAGACCGTATAGAGGACTGGCCTTGGGTGTGACATCACAGTCCTCACATTTGCCTCTTAATAAATTACTTCTCCCTGTTTCCCTGCACCTTGGTAGTAACTGCATAGTAGGGAATATACTAGCCCTGGTTGATTCCAAGCGGCCGAAAACTTTATTGATTCCAGTTTTGTCAAGGAGAATAACATACCCACCAGAGAGAAGGAGACACTCTGGCCGTTGAGGCCATAGATGGTAGACCATTATGCTCTCCAGTTATCACACATGAAACTGTTCCACTACATATGTCTACAGGGGTGTTACACTCTGAGACCATTCGGTTTCAGATCATTACTTCTCCTTCCTCTCACCTCGTGTTAGGGTATCCTTGGTTACGTACTCATAATCCCATTATTGATTGGGAGTCAGGACAAATAGTTTCTTGGAGTGATTCTTGCCAAGAGTCTTGTATTGTTAAAATCACCCCTTTGAATTCTACTAATATTCCTCCCGTGCCTACGGTCATACCCCCTCAGTACCTGTCTCTTAAATCTGTTTTTGATAAAAGGGAGGCTGAAAAATTGCCACCTCACAGGCCTTACGACTGTGCTATTAATTTACTACCTGGTACGATGCCTCCCAAAGGGAGAATATATCCTTTATCTCCTCAGGAGAATCTGGTTATGGAGGAATATATTAAGGAATCTTTAGAGAAGGGATTTATAAGAAGATCCTCTTCCCCGGCAGGGGCTGGTTTCTTCTTTGTATCTAAGAAAGATGGCGAATTAAGGCCTTGTATTGACTATAGGGGCCTAAATAAAATCACCGTCAAAAATGCGTACCCCATACCTTTGATCACAGAACTATTTGATAGGCTTAAACAGGCCACAGTTTTTACTAAATTGGACCTTAGGGGTGCTTACAATCTCATACGTATCAAAAAGGATCACGAATGGAAGACCGCATTCAATACCAGGAGTGGCCACTACGAATATACTGTGATGCCCTTTGGCCTTTGTAACGCCCCAGCAGTTTTTCAAGAATTTATTAATGATGTCCTACGTCAATATATACATACATTCGTTATAGTATACTTGGACGACATATTAATTTATTCTACTGATTTACAGACTCATCACATGCATGTTAAATTAGTGTTGAGAACTCTTCTGGTTAACGGTCTCTATTGCAAACTCGAAAAATGTTCATTTGATCAATCTGAAGTCCAATTCTTGGGTTATATAATCTCTGCCAAGGGTTTTCGTATGGATCCCAAGAAACTGTCTGCCATTGTGGAATGGCCTCTACCTCAGGGTTTGAAAGCCATTCAGCGTTTTCTGGGGTTCTCAAATTATTATAGGCGTTTTATTAAAGGGTTTTCTGCCATTGTAGCACCTATAACCAGAATGACCAAGAAGGATGGTAATACTCATGTCTGGAAACCAGAAGCACTCGAGGCCTTTGAATTCCTGAAGGCTTCATTTGCCTCTGCTCCTATTTTACAGCATCCTGTCCCTTCACTGCCCTTTATTCTTGAAGTTGATGCTTCTGAGATAGGGGTAGGTGCTATCTTGTCTCAAAGAGATTCACCTGAAAAGCCGTTACACCCTTGTGGCTTCTTTTCCAGACAGATGTCCAAAGCAGAGAAGAATTATGATGTAGGCAATCGTGAACTCCTTGCTATCATTTTGGCGCTCAAGGAATGGAGACATCTGCTAGAGGGTACTAGGGATCCCATCCTCATTTTAACAGATCACAAAAACCTCTCCTATCTCAGTGAAGCAAAAAGATTGTCTTCTAGGCAGGCCAGGTGGTCTCTGTTTTTGTCTCGTTTTAATTACATAATCACATACAGACCAGGTGATCGTAATACTAAAGCTGACGCTCTGTCCAGACAATTCGAGACTACTGACAAACTCGAGGTCGATGTTACCCCTGTCATTCCGCCTGACAGAATAATAGCTACTACTGTTCTTTCTATTTCGTCTTCCCCCTTACAAGCTATTCAGGCTAAACAAAACTTGGCTCCTGGCGAGAGGCCTGCTGATAAGCTATTCGTTGATATACCGGAGAGACGAGACATCTTGTCATTATATCATGACACTAGAACTGCTGGACACCCTGGTATTTCTAAGACATTCTCAGCAGTTTCTAGATATTTCTGGTGGGCTTCCTTGCGCAAGGACGTCACCGATTACGTTAATGCCTGTAGTACTTGTGCCAGTATGAAGTCCTCCCACAGAGTTCCTTGTGGGTTGTTGCATCCGTTGCCCATACCCGAGAGGCCGTGGTCCAATATATCCATGGATTTTATTGTTGAATTACCTCCCTCTAATGGTAAAACTGTCATCCTGATGGTTGTGGATCGTTTTTCTAAGATGGCTCATTTTGTGTCTCTTGTCAAATTGCCATCATCCAAGGAACTTGCCTCTATCTTTGCCAGGGAGGTGTTTCGGTTGCATGGTATTCCCACTTCGATCGTGTCCGATAGGGGTAGCCAGTTTATCTCCAGATTCTGGAGAACGTTTTGTACAGAGATGGGTATCTCCCTCTCGTTTTCTTCCGCCTACCACCCCCAGTCTAATGGAGCTGCTGAACGTGCCAACCAATCTCTAGAGCAGTATCTTCGTTGTTTCGTGTCCCACCATCAGAACAATTGGGCTGACCTTCTTCCTTGGGCTGAGTTTGCTCGTAATAATGCTGCTCATGAATCCTCCGGTAACAGCCCTTTTTACGTTGTTTATGGCCGGCATCCCGTGGTTCTTCCAGCTGCATTCTCCTTACAGGGCATGCCAGCTCTGGACGAACATTTGGCTAGTCTACGTAATACTTGGGAGCAGGTTCAGTGTTCTTTGGTGGCTTCAGCTGCTCGCCAGAAGGTTCAGGCAGACAAGCATCACAGGGCGGCTCCATCCTATGCTGTGGGAGACCGGGTTTGGCTTTCTACTCACAATATTCGTCTTCGTGTGCCTTCTATGAAGTTGGCCCCTCGTTTTATTGGTCCTTTTCGTATCTTGCATGTGGTTAATCCTGTCTCGTATGCATTGGATCTTCCTAGGAATCTACGCATTCCTAACGTGTTTCATACCTCCTTGTTAAAACCCCTCCTGTGCAACCGTTATACTCGGCATGTCCCTCCTCCTCCTCCGGTTTCTGTGGAGGGCCATGAGGAATTTGAAGTGGCGGCTATAATTGACTCTCGTTTTCTTCGGGGTCGCCTCCAATATCTGGTACATTGGAAGGGCTATGGGTCTGAGGAACGCAGTTGGATTTCCGCTGACGCTGTTCACGCTCCTCGCCTTGTGCGTTCTTTCCACGCTCGTTTTCCTGCCAGGCCTGCTCCTCCCCGCCCGGTGGGCGTGTCTTCAGGGAGGGGTACTGTAGCGGTACTTACCCTCTCCAGGGGCCGGCCGGGGTCCTCTCTTCTCGCCGCGCGCGGTCCTGCTCCTGCACGAGCGCGCGCGGCTCAGCCAACGATAAGATCAGTCAGGCGGGCAGTGACCGCGAGAAGCGGTCACGTGTCCCGCCCGACACTAAGAGCACGCCGCGCGTCTCGGGCGCGCTCTTAAAGGGACAGTGGGAGACTAAATTAGAATCAGTCTCCCATTGGCCCCTGTCATGCCACGTTCCCCATACACTCACGTTTTGGGGGCGTGGATATGACAGGGGCCAATCAAAGTGAACATTAGGGTATTTATACTCACCTGTTTCCTTTGCTCCTTGCCCTATCGTGGTTTCTGTCCAGTTCCCTTTAGTGCTTGTATCGTTCAGTTGGTTTTTTGGTGCTTGACCTTGGCTTTGTTCCTGACTCCGCTCTCTCTTTATCCTTGCTTGCTTATCCGCTGTTTTGTCCTCTGTGTACCAGTCCTCGGCTTGTTCTACGTTACGCTGTCTCTCAGTTCCCTTGACCTCGGCTTGTTCTAGACTCGGTCTTTCTTATTCTCGTCCTAGTCCGGCCATTCTAAGGTCCGGTAAGACGAACCCTGTTTTCTTGTCTCTTGACTATCTGAACTATTCCTGCGTGTTGGGGTATATTACCGTGACAAGTAGCATGCGTAAAATGGCACAGACAACGCAGGCCAAATCATAGGGCACAGACAAAGCTGGCCAATCAAGGGGCACAGACAAAGCAGGCCAATCATAGGGGCACAGACAACAGCTGGCCAGTATCTGGGCACGGGTAGCACCGGCCAGAGGTGTATGGGGGCAAAACGTAAATCCTTACAGGTGACAGGCAGGCATATCTTGACAAAGAGGCGTGTAGGGTAGAGATGTACCAGGGTCCCCAGAACAGGCTCAGAACAGTGTGAGGGATAGTGTCCCCAGTAGGGTCCAATGTAGGTAATATGCAGATGTAAGCAGCAAGGGCACAGAATCCATGCATAGAGAGCAACTGCAATCAGCAGAGTTCTAAGCAAACACGCATTGCACTGCCACATGCAGTGAGACAGGGAAAACACATGCACATAGCAAACCTCAAATCACACCTGAGAGATATATAGTTAACATGTGGAAGTTGCTATTAATGAACCCTTCCGATTGTGAGAGCTGAAAGGGTGAGATAACCCTGCAGGGAACTGAACCTGCAACTCTGAGGGTTGAGTAGAATCCACAGATCATATGTCAATAAACTGAGCTATCATCTGACTAGCTTTTGTAAGAAGTGTATCACAGACTGTAATCTCTAGTAGATTTTAACACAGAAAAAGAAAAAGGTGGGGCCCTGCGCCCTTAAAAGAAGGGCGCACGCGCGGCAGGCATAGCAGAAAACAAACCGCGCACCCCCGGACCCGGCCACGCGGTCACGGGGGAGAGGGCGCACATAAGCCGCAACCCGCGGCAACAGAGAGGCTCCCTGTACCCTCCCCACGCCACCCGTGTATAGCCAGGAAGCGAGCGAGGCGAGGGAGGGACAGGGAAGCAGGTAGGGGATTCCCGCTCAGCGGACGAAGCCGGCGGGCGGGAATCAATACATGGCGCACGAGGGACCGCCGGAGTCTTTCTCCGCGGTCCCAATGGTCGGCACGGGAGGCGGTCAGAAGACCGCTTCCCGGCGACCGTAAAGCAAACACAGCAGGAAAACAAAGGGGAAAACCAAAAGCAGAAAAGAAATGCAGAATAATATGAAACAAGGAACTAAGAAAAGAAACAAAGCTCAAATACCACACAGAAAAACGGAGGAACAGATTATACACATGAAAAACCATAAAGCATAAACGGAATGCAGAATAAAAGAAACCAAAGAACCAGGAGAATGAACTAAACAGCAAAATAGGCCAAATACAACTCAGTAGAATGGAGGAATAAATTACACATATGAATAATTTGCATTTCCAAAATGTCACATATAAAAAAAAAACACAGCCACCCAGAAAAACCAGGAGGCAGAGGTACTCTGACCTGTACTGTCTGCGGAGCAGCAAAGAAAGAGGAAATGGTTGGTTAGGAGGAGCCTTTTATAGATGCCTTATGTTTTTGTCTTTGGTGTTTTTCTCTCTATGTTAATGTGCTGCTGTGGAGTTCTAGTAAAGAGAGACTTAAGCAAATATGAAGCCTCCTGTCATGATATAAAATTACATACAAAAGTTCCAGATACAAGAGGTGAAGAAGGTCCAGCTGAAACAAGCTTACAATGTATATATAGACCTGTTAGTTTTATTGGTTGCTATCACAAGCCCCGTTACATTTTTGGTTATGTTTTTCCCTCCCCTTTTCCTACATAAAATGATGTCAACTCCAAGAAAACATACATTGCTCTTCCTTTCACTAATTCTTGTCTGGTATTTGTGGTAATATACAAAAAAAGCTATTCAAAACTTCCTCAAGAGACTTGCTAAGGATTGTAAGAGAAGAAAGGAACTGTCAGACAAACTCTGGGAGAAGGGGTGAACACTGTAGCAGTCTCAGTTCTGGTCCTTAAGCCTGAGTTCAGTACCCCTGTTCCGGTTACAATTGGTGGATTATTGCTGTGATACTAGTTGCCCTGGTAAGTAATCCTTTGGAATTCTACAGCAAAAGTTAATGAAGGTCAAACAATCTGTGTAACACAGAGCTGGAATGGAGGTCTATTCATATGAAGAAGCAACATAAAGGCAATTAGTGCCTTGCCAGGGAAGAATGACCTGGAGATTGAGCTATGTAGTGTATGCATCTTAGGACCTTGACCTTCCAGGAAGATAATGAGTTGCTGAATTCTTGGATTCATGATACAATATTTCAATAAGGGCAGTATAGAGCTTTACAACCCAGATTCTTTTAGAACTTACTTGGCATGCTAAAGGTCTTTTTCTAAATTCAAGGCTTTGTTAAAGGGCATTTTATATTATGCCATAGCACATGATAAATATCATGGAAGTCAAGAAAATTACAGTTTCTGGGAGACACAGGACAGACAAATGGCAGAGTTAGAAATTACTGATATTCCAGAGGTCTGGTCAGCACTCTATGAACCCATTGGCCAAATAACTGAAGTTGGAGATTGAGGTGATTGATGTGAATGGTAAAGAATTCCAGGAGGAGAAATGGTTAGCTGAGGAAAAACCCTGAGTTGTCAGCCCTGACCACACACCTAATGAGCCCCTTTTAGAGAGCATCCCTTTTTAACACAGTGGGGACGGTGAACCTTGGGTGAGTGGGCAGCACAAGTGTTGTTACAGTAACAACTTTGCTGAATATCTCTCTGGAAGAGTCTTAGCACTACAAGCTGGGTAGTGTTGGAAGGAAAGGCTCTTTGCTATACATTCCCCTAAGGAGAAGGAATGAACTCTTGTTAGAATACATGTGGGACTTTCATCAAGTGAAATGCATGCTCAATTGGATTCAGGTGATTGACTTGGCCATTGCATAACATTCCACTTCTTTCCCTTAAAAAAAAAACCTTTGGTTGCTTTTGCAGTATGCTTTGGGTCATTGTCCATATGCACTGTGAAGTGCCGTCCAATGAGTTCTGAAGCATTTGGCTGAATATGAGCAGATAATATTGCCCGAAACACTTCAGAATTCATCCTGCTGCTTTTGTCAGCAGTCACATCATCAATAAATACAATAGATCCAGTTCCATTGGCAGCCATACATGCCCACGCCATGACACTACCACCACCATGCTTCACTGATGAGGTGGTATGCTTTGGATCATGAGCAGTTCCTTTCCTTCTCCATACTCTTCTCTTCCCATCACTCTGGTACAAGTTGATCTTGGTCTCATCTGTCCATAGGATGTTGTTCTGGCCTTCGTGTTTTTTAGGCTCACCAATGGTTTACATCTTGTGGTGAACCCGCTGTATTCACTCTGGTGAAGTCTTCTCTTGATTGTTGACTTTGACACACATACACCTACCTCCTGGAGAGTGTTCTTGATCTGGCCAACTGTTGTGAATGGTGTTTTCTTCACCAGGGAGGGAAAGAAATCTTCGGTCATCCACCATAGTTGTTTTCCGTGGTCTTGCGGGTCTTTTGGTGTTGCTGAGCTCACCGGTGCGTTCTCTCTTTTTAAGGATGTTTCAAACAGTTGATTTGGCCACACCTAATATTTTTGCTATCTCTCTGATGGGTTTGTTTTGTTTTTTCAGCCTAATGATGGCTTGCTTCACTGATAGTGACAGCTCTTTGGATCTCATATTGAGAGTTGACAGCAACAGATTCCAAATGCAAATAGCACACTTGAAATGCACTCTGGACCTTTTACCTGCTCCTTGTAAATGGGATAATGAGGGAATAACACACACCTGGCCATGGAACAGCTGAGCAGCCAGTTGTCCCATTACTTTTAGTCCCTTGAAAAGTGGGAGGCACATATACAAACTGTTGTAATTCCTACACCGTTCACCTGATTTGGATGTAAATACCAAACGTCCCAATATTTATGGACCTGACTGTATATCTGTCGACATCCTTAATTTTTAGAAATTTGAAATTTTTATTTGTTTTCGTCATTTCAACACCATAAAAAAACAGGGGGAGAGGGGTACAGAAATGAAGCGGGTAGGGGAGGTAGGGGTATCATACCAAACTCCCATTCGTTCCCATTGGTCCTTGCTTATGGGGCTCTGTAGGTCTTGTGCCCATTGTTTGGCTGGGTTAGAGTCTGGTCGGATGAGCTAATAACACCAGGACAATGGCTTAAACGTTGGCGCCCAGGAGCCCTTAGTGGTCAACTGTTCCCATTTTGTCATAGTGAGATAGCTTTCGTCTGGGGTGGAGGTCTTGTCTGTGTGTTTGTGCATGAATGAGCTTAGTTGCATGTGGGAGAACTGGGAGGCCCCCGGTATGTGGTATTCTCTTTGCAGGGTTGGAAAAGTTTTTAGCTTGTTGTGCGTGAGCATTTGGTACATGTGTGTGACCCCTTTCGTTATCCATGGCTTGGCATTGAAGGTCGGAATACAGTATGTGATAGTGTTGAGCGGGGTGGCCGGTGATAGGGGTGTGTGGGATACCAGTTTGTGCCTAACCTTGTCCCAAATTGTCACTGCTACTTTTAGTTGCATCGGCATCTGTGGAACCTCTGGTCTAAACCTTTTCGGGAGCCACTTTATGGTGGATACGTCAAAGGGCGCTATAGCCTATCTTTCCATCAGCACCCATTGCGGTAGGGCTATGTTAGTGAAGTGGGGAAGGGTTGCTGCCATTACCGCTGCTTGGTAATAGGTTTTAATGTCTGGTAGGGCAAGGCCTCCCTGTCTCACCGGTCATTGTAGTAGTGTTCCTTGCACACGTTCCTTTTGGCCCCCCCACACGAATCTACTGATGTATTTTTGTGCGTCACGGAGGTAAGACATGGGTACCTGGATTGGTAGGTTTCGAAACAGGTACTGGAGCCTAGGGAGTATGGACATTTTGATGGTTGCTACTCTCTCTGTCCAGGTCATAAATAGAGTTCTCCATTTTTTCATAAGGCGACGGCATTCCTCCCATACCCTAATATAGTTAGCTGGAAAGGTCTCTGCTGGATTTTTTGTGAAGGTCAGTCCTAAGTATTTTATTGAGTCCGTTCTCCATTCAAAGAGGTGTTCCCTCTTGAGGGCAGATAGAGTTTGCGGATTAAGCCTCACCCCCAGCACTTGTGTCTTGCCAGCATTAAGTGAATAATAGGACATCGTCCCATATTCCTTTATGAGGTCAAGGATAAGTGGGATCGATTGTTCTGGGCGGGTGACACTGAGGAGGATGTCATCCGCAAATGCACTGATCTTAATTTCCCTACCATGTATCTCTATTCCCCGTATACCCGCATGTTTCCATATCTGGGTTAGCAGTGGTTCCAGGGCTAGGACATACAAGAGCGGCGACAAGGGACATTCCTGTCTCGGACCGTTTGTTAGTGGGAATGGGTCTGAGAGGAAACCAGCCTGTAACACTCATGCAGTGGGACCTGAGTACAAGGTCAAGATTTGTTTAATAAATTCAGCGGGAAATCCATATTTTTGGAGTGTGTGTTCAAGAAATGACCAAATCAGACGGTCAAATGCCTTTTCAGCATCTAGGGCTAGTAACAGCCCTCCCTGTCCTGACCCTCTCAGCTTCTCTAGCACCAAGGAGAGCTTTCTGGTGTTATCCCTGCCCTGCCTACTTTTGATGAAGCCCGTTTGATCGTCCCCTATAATAGTTGGGAGAATGGGTGTCAGCCTGTTGGCCAGTATCTTAGCATAAATTTCCGCGTCTGTCTTAAGGAGGGAGATGGGTCGAAAATTTTTACAATTGTCGGTAGTCTTGTCTGGTTTCGGTAGCGTTACTATCGTGGCCTCTAGCATTTCTGGGGGGAGAGATCCTGTCTCTGATGCTTTGTGGTATACTTTTAGTAGGTGTGGGGCTAGTATGTCTGCAAATTTCTTGTAATAAGTGTTCGAGAATCCATCCGCGCCTGGAGATTTACCCGGGGGCAGGCTCTTAATTACTACCCTAATCTCCTGTAAAGTGATCGGTCTTAGTAGGGCCTTCACGGAGTCTTGTCCCAATTTGGGGAGTTCAATCTCCTGCAAGTAACTGCGGATAGATTGAGTCTCTGGGGCTCTAGCTCCCCCGCTTGAGTCTAGGTTGTACAGTTGTTTGTAAAAATGGGCAAATTCCTGTACTATGTGCATGGGGTTCCTGAGTTGGTCTCCCGTGTGACCCGTGAGGTATGGGATTCTATTTGCGACTTGTTGTGTTCTAAGCCTGTTGGCCAGATATTTGGCCGCTTTACCACTGTTGTGATATGTGGTGGCACGTAGCCTGTGTAGGTAGTACTGGGTTTTCTGGGCATTAAGCACTTTAAGGTCATGGTATAAGTCACTCAGTTTGTCTGCTAGGGCTGTCGTGGGCGTCTTATTGTTTTGGGCTGTGATTATCGCAATTTGCTTGTGACAGTCCAGGAGGGTAGTTTGATGACGTCTTTTTACGAACGCTGATTGCCTAATGAACTGACCCCTTATCACTGCTTTATGAGCAGCCCACACTGTGTAGTCCGAGACTTCCCCCGATGTGTTGGTAAGGAAGTATTCGGAAAGTTCTATCCTCATGCGCTCTACAAATGGTTCATCTAGGAGGAGGGACTCATTTAACCTCCATGTACCCCTTCCCCGGGCTTGATACGCGTCGTTTAAGTCTAGATAAATTGGACCGTGGTCAGACCACGTTATTTCTCCTATTTTGGAGTCTGTCATTTGCGGTAGCGTCGTGTTATCTATGTTAGCGATTGTTTTGCCGAGGGCTTGTGTCCCTTTTTTGCGTTTTCCCTGTATGGAGGCTGTAGTGTCAAGGGTCGGGGACTGGATGAAGTTGAAGTCTCCTCCCATTATGAGCCCCCCTTGTTTGTAAGCGTCTATTTTGTACAGAAGAGATTTGAGAATAGTAGCTTGGTTGTCACTTGGGAAGTACACTGCCCCTATGGTGTATTGTGTGTTGTTGAAGAGCCCTACAACAATTATGTATGTCCCCTTGGGGTCAATGTAGCTGCGTTGCAGAGTAAAGGCTACATCTTTATGCACTAAAATGGAAACCCCTTTCATTTTTGTTTCCGACAGGGCATGATATTGCGAAGGGTATAGTTTTGTAAAGAGTGATGGTACAGTGGGGTGTCTAAAATGTGTTTCTTGAAGGCACGCTATATCGACTGAGTTGTTCTTCAGGTCTTGCGACAATAGTCTACGCTTTTCAGGGGTATTAAGCCCCTTGACATTATATGACACAATTCTCATTATGGTGTGGTATCTAGTGATGTCGGAAACACGAAATTTTCGGTTTGCAAACAGCGAACGGGAACTTCCGCAAACGTTCACGAACCGGCGAACCGGGCGAACCGCCATTGACTTCAATGGGCAGGCGAATTTTAAAACCCACAGGGACTGTTTCTGGCCACAAAAGTGATGGAAAAGTTGTTTCAAGGGGACTAACACCTTGACTGTGGCATGCCGGAGGGGGATCCATGGCAAAACTCCCATGGAAAATTACACAGCTGATGCAGAGTCTGGTTTTAATCCATAAGGGGCATAAATCACCTAACATGGATTGACACCTCTCCTCAAAGCCCCTGATACACACTGACACAGAGCAGAATAGAGACTGTTACCCCTACATAGGGTCACTTGGCAGATATGGATTGACACCTGTCCTCAAAGCCCCAGATACACACTGACACAGAGCAGAATAGAGACTGTTCCCCCTACATAGGGTCACTTGGCAGGTATGGATTGACACCTGTCCTCAAAGCCCCAGATACACACTGACACAGAGCAGAATAGAGACCGGGGGTCTAGTAGCGTGGACACCCAGCACAGGTCATTCTCCTTCAGCCTTTTTATACGAGGGTCCCTCAACAGGCACGACAGCATGAAAGACCCCATTTGCACAAGGTTGGTTGCCGAGCTACTCATTTCCCGTTCCTCCTCCTCACTGATGTCAATGAAGGTATGTTCTTCCCCCCAGCCACGTACAACACCACGGGTACCAGATAGGTGACAACGAGCACCCTGGGATGCCTGTTGTGGTTGGTATTCCTCCTCCTCCTCAAAGCCACATTCATCCTCTGACTCCTCTTCCTCACAATCCTCTTCCAGTGTTGCTGCAGGTCCAGCAAGCGATGCTGATGAGGATGTTTCTGGTGGTGATGGTGACCACAACTCTTCCTCTTCACGCTCATCTACGGCCTGATCCAGCACTCTTCGCAGGGCACGCTCCAGGAAGAAAACAAATGGTATGATGTCGCTGATGGTGCCTTCGGTGCGACTGACTAGGTTTGTCACCTCCTCAAAAGGACGCATGAGCCTACAGGCATTGCGCATGAGCGTCCAGTAACGTGGCAAAAAAATTCCCAGCTTTCCAGAGGCTGTCCTAGCACCCCGGTCATACAAATATTCATTAACAGCTTTTTCTTGTTGGAGCAGGCGGTCGAACATTAGGAGTGTTGAATTCCAACGTGTCGGGCTGTCGTAAATCAAGCGCCTCACTGGCATGTTGTTTCGCCGCTGGATATCGGCAAAGTGAGCCATGGCCGTGTAGGAACGCCTAAAATGGCCACACACCTTCCTGGCCTGCTTCAGGACATCCTGTAAGCCTGTGTACTTGTGCACAAAACGTTGTACGATCATATTACACACATGTGCCATGTGTCAACTTGCCCAACTTCAATGCCGCTAACAAATTTTTTCCGTTGTCACAAACCACTTTGCCGATATCCGGTTGCTGCGGAGTCAGCCACTTTTCCACCTGTGCGTTCAGGGCGGACAGGAGTGATTGTCCGGTGTGACTCTGCTTTCAAGCAAGTCAAACCCAAGACAGCGTGACACTGCCATATCCGGGATGTGGAATAGTACCTGGGGAGCTGGGGGGGGTGCCGTTGATATGGAGCAAGACGCAGCAGCAGAAGAGGACTCAGCCGAGGAGGTTATGGAAGAGGATGGAGTAGGAGGAGTAGAGGAGGTGGCAGCAGGCCTGCCTGCAAGTCGTGGCGGGGTCACCAACTCCTCTGCAGAGCCATGCATTCCATGCTTGGCAGCAGTCAGCAGGTTTACCCAGTGCGCAGTGTAGGTGATATACCTGCCCTGACCATGCTTTGCAGACCAGGTATCAGTGGTCAGGTGGACCCTTGCCCCAACACTGTGTGCCAGACATGCCATTACTTCCTTTTGCACAATCGGTTGGGGATTGCCTTTTGTGAAAAGAAATTTCTGCCGGGTACCTTCCACTGCGGTGTCCCAATAGCTACAATTTTTTTTAACTCCTCAGACTCCACCAGCTTGTATCGTAAAAGCTGGTGGGCTAATAGTTCAGACAAGCCAGCTGTCAGACGCTGGGCAAGGGGGTGACTTTGTGATATTGGCTTCTTACGCTCAAACATGTCCTTGACAGACACATGACTGTGGGCAGATGAGCGGGAACTGCTCAAGGCGGGAGACGGAGTGGCGGATGATTGAGAGGGGGCAAGGAGGACAGCAGTGGTTGACGTGGCTGAAGATGCTGGACCAGGAGGAGGATGGTGGCTTAGAGTAGGCGTGCTGCTTGTACTCATGTGTTGAGATCATGTGCCTACGCAAAGCAGTTGTACCTAGGTGGGTGTTGGACTTCCCACGACTCAGTTTCTTTTGGCACAGGTTGCAAATGGCATCGCTGTTGTCAGAGGCAGACACACAAAAAAAAATCCACACTGCTGAGCTCTGCAATGACGGCATTCTGGTGGTGGACACAGCATGCGTTGATTGGCATGCTGTCGGGCTGACTCCGGGTGCCGATGCATGCTGTCTGACTGTGCCACTAGCACCTTGCGACGACCTCCCCCTGCTTCCAACTCATCTCCTCCTCCTCTCTGTCTCCCCATCTGAACTTTCGCCCTGTTCTTCTTCTTGCCGAGCGGGCACCCACCTGACTTCCATGGACGCATCGTCATCATCAACCGCTTCACTTGTATCTGACAACTCAGCAAAGGAAGCAGCAGCGGGTACAACATCATCACTGTACGTCCATTTGTGTAATGCTGCCTGCCTGAGACATATCCCTGTTATCTACATCCTCTGGAAATAATGGTTGTGCATCACTCATTTCTTCAAACGGATGTGTGAATAACTCCTCTGACATACCAAGTAAAGCGGCTGTGGTGCTAGTTTTGGTGGTGGCGGCATGCGGGTGAGTGGTATCTTGAGAGGTGCCTGAAGCTAAGCTGGAGGAGGATGGTGCGTCAAGGTTCCGAGCGGAAGCTGTAGAAGGCTGGGTGTCCTGTGTTAGCCAGTCAACTATGTCCTCAGAACTTTTGAAGTTCAGGGTACGTGGCCTCTGAAAACTGGGCATTATTCTAGGGCCAAAGGGAATCACAGCACCACAACCACGATGGCCCCTGCGGGGTGGCCTTCCTCTGCCTGTCATTTTTTGGGGGATTAGTTGTACTATGCGTGCAAGCTACTGTGAGACCAGATATGAGTGGCAATGTGCAATGGCAGGGGTCTGCAGAGCACACGCTGAAGGCCTGACACACCCGCTTTAAGGACACTGACTGCTATTAGCTTACACTGGAAAACTTTTTTGCTTTGTAAAAGCACGCTACAGAGACACCAGATATGAGTGGCAACTGTCCAAGTTCACTGGCAGGGGTCTGCAGGGCACACGCTGAAGGCCTGAAACACCCGCATTAAGGACCCTGACTGCTTTTAGCTTACACTGGAAAACTTTTATTCTTTGTAAAAGCACGCTACAGAGACACCAGATATGAGTGGCAACTGTCCAAGTCCACTGGCAGGGGTCTGCAGGGCACACGCTGAAGGCCTAAAACACCCGCTTTAAGGACACTGACTGCTATTAGCTTACACTGGAAAACTTTTTTGCTTTGTAAAAGCACGCTACAGAGACACCAGATATGAGTGGTGGCACTGGGCAAATGGGCACAGTATCCACTGAGCCTGACACAGAAGCTGGCAGACAACTAAATGCTCTTCAATCTATTACAGTGAAATTTTTTTTTGCTTTTTAAATGTCAAGCTTAAGCTATTGTGACACCAGTGAGTGAGTGGTGGCACTGGGCAAATGGGCACATTATCCACTGAGCCAGACACAGAAGCTGGCAGGCAGGCAACTGCAATTACATTACACAGGGAAAAAAAAAAAACGGCGAACAGTTCGGTACATCACTAGTGGTATCCTCAGGTGGTGCTGGGTTTGGTACCAGTGGACGTAAGACCACGGTGTCTCATACATATTTAACTCTCGGACGGTTGCTATATCTTGGTGTAATGGTGCGATTGTTTGTAATAGGAGTAAATGGTATGATATGATGTCAGGGGGTAACAAGGGGAGGTCAACCTTCGATTTCTGCTTTTGTAGTGGTGGTGGTGGGGGGGACGGAAGGGGGTAGAAGAGGGCATAGCCTTATCAGGCTCTTCCGGGTCAAGCCCTTTTGCGGCGCCCGAGGGTCGCTCGCAGTCTAGTGGGGTCGTGATCTTGAGACTCTCCATCGTGGAGGGTGTCCCTTTAGCGAGCACACACTAGGGCACCATGAGTGCTGGTATTGTTAACCGCTATAATGCGTGGTCAACCCCTCAAGGTCGGCCGTCTGTGTCTAGCGACAGTACCCGCTGTGGGGCTTATGTGTCTCCGGTGCACCGACTCCCCAACCGTGGTTATTGGGCAGTGCCATGGTCTAGCCGACGCTATGTCTCCCTTAATACATGTTTGGTCAGTGTGGGAGGAGGTCGGGGGGCCCCAGTATTCTCAACTACCTGCACCTTGTATGGAACTAAAAAGATTTTTGTTTCGTTTAAAAATTTAACATTATAACAAGAAAAACAAATTAATTGGTAACTTGGTTTTGTATCTTACGTATCCCGCCAGTTCTTAGGTATTAAGTCCCTTTATCGAGATGACCAGTCCTGAGTCATGCGGGGAACCTTAGCCAACCCTGCTTTTGGTACCTCAGACTTGATGGAATGGAGGGAGTCCTGGTGGTATACTAACAGCTTAGCCGGATATCCCCATCTGTAGTTCAGTCCCTGTGTGCGCAGCAATAGCGTGATTTGTGCCAAGGATTTGCGGTATTGCAGAGTTTCTGCAGAAAGGTTGGAAAAGATTTTAACATTGCTGAATTTTTCAGGCATCTCTCTGTTTCTGCTCACTCTAATTATCCGTTCTTTGGCATGAAAGAAATGTACCCTCGCAATGATGTCTCTTGCTGCAGTGCTAGGTAGGTGGCTGGGTCTTCTGAGGCAGTGTGCCCTGTCCAGCAGTAGTTGGTCTGGGTGTAATTCAGGGGTCATCTGTTGGAACAGATCCTGTAGGTAATTCTCCAGATAAGCGTTTATAACCGTCTCAGGTATGCCCCTGAACCGGAGGTTGTTCCTCCTGGACCTGTCTTCCAAATCTGCTAGTTTGATGTTTTGGGCTGTGATAGTGTCCTCCAGCTCTTGTACTTTGTTGGCCATGCTATTGTGTGCTGTGGAGAAGTCGTCCATCTTGGATTCTAATTGCGCGGTGCGGTTCCCAATTTCGTGCAGGTCTTTCCTGAGTTCAGCTGTAAGGGTTAGTATTTGGGCTTTGAAACTCCTTTGGACTGAGTCCGTGAGTTCCGCCATCATGCTCCTTATGGTCATCACTGTGAGGGGCTGATCATCATCAGCCAGACCTGAGGAAGCGGGCGATCCTTCTCCTGAGCGTGACTCGCGGCCATCTTGGTCTAGGCCTTCCCGCGGTTTTGACTGTGCAGCTTTCACCATGAAGAAGGACGTTTTGTCTGCTTTGGTGGACTTGGTTTTCAGTCTCTGCGACATGGTCAGTGTCTTTGTCGTGTGTTTGCTTTCCGTGGTTGCTCGTTAGTCTGGTTATTTAGTGCCCTGTGTTGCTCGAGCGGCGGGAGCTACTCCATCATGCGACCATGCAGCTCAAGCGCCAGATCACGCCTCCCCGACATCCTTAATTTTTAACTGTTTTACTATCTAAACAATTTTGGAGCACAACTGATATAAGGTCCTTTGGGTCCTAAACACTGAACTGAAATGAATTAAACATTTTTAAAATAAGAAAAGCTTTGACTCTAAGAGAGTTGGAATTGTTTTCCAAAACAGTAGTTTTTGCCTATGTTATGCTTTTTTATTTTGAAGTTCACTATTATTTACTGTTTAGTAAGTATATCTCTCTGATCTTTTTGACATTTTGTTGTACTGGAGACCCATAAGTGTGTTCCTGTGCATTTTTAAAAGAAAATATTTTGTGTTTTCCTATAATAACCTTTGGGATCCAGAGCCTGTCTAGTTTTGTCATTTGTAGTTTTCTATTTTTCTAATCTGACTTGTATTTAGTTTTTTTTGTCATTCAATGTTTATTGTAGATATAGCACAATGTGATACATGAAACCAAAGCCTATGCATGCAAAAAGGAAGGGCGACATATAGCTTAACATAACATAACACGATATTGACAGGCACAGGTAAAGATACAGAATGACATCCGTATGAAGCCAAACAATAGAATGTATAAACAGCATGGAAAATTAATTGAGCATTGTTAAGAGTCATATAAATGCAACAGATAATATTTGTAGTGCTTGAGGAATAAGAAGGCCTAGTGTGGAGCATTTATGGATTTGATCTCGCATAAAAAAGAAAAATAATATATACTTATACATTAGAACTGTTATATGGCATCCCCAAAAAAGTTGTAAAAATATTATTTACTAGAGTAATGTTTAATCAGGACCAGTAGATAAAGCAAAGTCAAAAGATAGCCTATGGAGCTCTGGGAACATCAAACCCCCACTGTGCTCATAGGTGCCTCCCACTGTGCAAACCCTTCAATTAAATGGTTCACCATGGTTAAGATGTAGCATTCTAGTATAAAGCGTGTTCAATGCCATTATGAATAGAGGAAAAAAAAAAAACCTCATGTTTCCATAGAAAGAAGGGGACACATGAAAAAAGGGCCCAGACCTCCTCCCGAGTGACCTGGGGGGACAAAAACATGTCTTGGTATCTCTAGGGCCTAGTATCAAGCATGTGCAGCCATATAATACAAAAAAAGGAGGGATGCTACTCAGAAATCAATTATGTGTACAGATTGAAGAACGTATGGACACAGACATATCATACAGCCCCATCTTCCCCATAACCTCAAGGAAAAAAGTGTTCCCCAAGGGCACAGACCTCCCACCGCTCCAGCTTAACCAGTCAGGAAACAGGGAGCTGGATATGAAACTGCTTCTCGCTTTATGTAGCTTGCCATTCTTCCATGGCTACTCCAATATAGGTTCATGGATGTGATAACGCTAACAGTGGGAATTAGACTGGAAATGGTGGTATTTCAATTCTCGTGTGTAAATAAGCATCGGTTGCACATCAAAGGAGAGTTGCGAGGTTCCCCCGCACAAATCAGTCCAGCACTCGGCTAAGTGTTTCTTCTGTGTGAATATTTTATCAAATTATTGTGGGCTCGGAGCCGAAGCTTGGAGAGATGGCCTCCTGATAGGCCCCCCACCCCTATGACTTGTATTTTATATCAAATTAGTGTGTTAAAATACTAAAAGAAGGGCATTCACCATTAAAACCAGTGGAATCAGAAAGCATTGGTAAATTCGTAAGGTCTCCCCTTTTATATTTTTGCAACACCTTTAAAACTGACTTTTACAAATCTACCCTTTTCACCTCTTAGTTTTAGAGGTCTTAGAAGGTTTTGTGTTAAAACTGGCTGCTCTGACACTACGTTTCCCTTTAACTATTTATATTTCCTTCCCCTCTTGGTTATGTACTGGTCTACATTTAGATGTATATTAAAGTGTTATAGGTTCACACATAATATTCCATATGTTATTAGTTAAATTAGTTGGAATATTTAGTTTTGCCAAATTAAACATCATCTTACAAGTCAATAAAACATAAATTTAGTTATAGTTTAATTCCTTAAAGACTGATTCAGTTGTACAAGTTTGAAACCAAAACAAAACTTGGAATTTGAGTCTGTGCAACCATAATTTTCCTCTTTTATTTTAAGTTCACACTTATTATATCATTTTGTTCAGGAAAAATATGGCTTTCAGTTCACATCAAATATTTATATATAAAATCAAATTTAAAAGAAATAAAATCTAAAAAAGCACGAGAAAGTAAGAAACGTTATTTTCCAAATTCTCCATGGCATTTTAACTGTAAATGTCTTAATACTGCTAGCATTTACAGCATTAAAATACACACTAAGCAATGTCTCACAAGCACAGCAGTACCCCCATGTACAGGTTTTATGGTGTTTTGGAAAGTTACAGGGTCAGATAGTTTATACACATTGAAATTTACTAGACTGGTTTGCTGGCCCTGTTTTGCCTTTTAGACCAAATAAACAGTCCAGGAATGAAAATTAACCCCATTGAGACACAGGTTTTTGGAGGGGCCTGTTGTGGCCAAAGTAACATCGCCACTGGTTTTTGGAGGGGCCTGTTTGCCAGCCTCTTACCCTGTGACTATGGCCCCTGTGTTAAACCCTGGTTGAAAATACTGTTTGTACCTTTTTGGACTTGTATGGTTACACTTCTAACTTTCGAAGAGGCACTTCGAACTCCTGAACAACCACACGAACCAGAGACCACACTGGAGCTTGTTAACACCTATTAATAAATTGGAACATTTCTCACCACAGTGTTCGAATTGTTCATCTGGGTGGCAGCAATTCCTATGGACAACCACGAGGTGGCGGCCATCCTGTTTGCATGAACGCAGGCGGTGGTGTTTGGGCATGAATCTCATGGAACTAAAATTGGACACAGAAACTCCTGAACACCGCTGGACTTCCATCATCGCCTGCGTTCAGTTCTATATAAATTAGAAGGGCACTGTTTGGTGGGATCGTTAGTATGGATGAGAGGAACAAGCTCCAGGGTAAGAACATTGACTATGTTCAGTAGTTTATTTATTTTTAAACTACCGAACTAGACCGACCGCAAGCCCTGATTCTCTGGAACTATTCTTGGCATGGGACCATGCGTGCGGTCGGTCAAATAAATGAGTTCCATAGAATTCCTGAACCGATCTTGGTTATTTTTGGATCTGTTGTTCACCCAGATCAGGGCTATCAGGGGATGTAACAATTTTGGGGATATTATGTGTTTTTGGAGTACTTTTGGGGTTTTATAGAAATGTGTTTTCTGCCTAGAGATAATTGAGTTAATACAGTATCTGGCTCAATTATCTCCCAGGCGGAGGGGAGGGATTGTGTGCTGTATGTGGGAGTGTCGTGCCTTGTAAACTTATTGTTATTGCTCTGTGACGTTGTAAATCAGTCAGCCATCAGGTCCATGTGGGCGTACCACTTGCATGGAGACTGTCATATAAGGCCAAGTGTGGCACCATTAACATAGAGCCTCGTCTTTACCCTCAACATAGAGCCTCGTCTCATGTGTGGAGGGGACAGCTATATTCACTCTGGGGATTGCTATACTCATTATTCTCCCCTGGGTACTAATCACTAGCTCTTATAAGAGCTGTTCCTGCTATACTCTCTAGAGTAGGAGAGGTTGACCCACCGATAGCTGGATCCTGTTCTTGGGTCCAGGGTTGGTGGAGGACGGCGAGATCCCAGCCAAGCTTCGGCGGCTAAGGGGCTACAGTGCTTATGGTGTCTGGTGGAGTGCTTGGAGTCCTCGGTGAGCACTATGAGCATCAATTGAGGGAGGCACCCAGTTGGGGTACAGGCGGTCCGTCACACCAGGGTATTTAAAATGGAGAATGTGCAGTCTTTTTAGTAGCCACTTAGTCATTAACCCTGGCCAAATTTAACATTCATATTTGGTTTTTTTTACAGACGTTTGGGCTGCGCCAAAATGTGTATAAACAATCTAAGAAAGAACATATAATAAAAAATATCAATGCTGAGTCCTAACACACAGACCTAAACCTCAAATTTCACTTACAGAAATAATGAATATTTAAATCACCAAAAATCCCCTATCTCCTATAACCATCCCAACAGATATCAATTACTGTCACTTGATTCAGGAACTTTTTTAGAAATCAGGACTCACACAAACACTATTGCACAACCATCTTATCTACCCAGAGCAAAGAAAGAAGTCTCAATTTAGAAGAAGAAGAAGCAGAAGATGAATGCAAAAGAGAGTGACTAGACAGGCAATAACTGTCCAAAATGAAAAAGATTATGACATTTTTAATTTATCCCAAAAAAATTTAACGTCAGCCCAAATACCAGTTCTGAGTAAAGCGTTCACATTTGCCCCTACTCACTCTTACAAACCCTTTGAGGCTTCTTTAGATGTTAACAAATTCATTCATAAAGCTACTTTAAAATGATTTTTTATTGAAAAACAATTTTGATGTAGCCCACCTACCTCAACCTCCCCAACACTACCAGATATGCCACAAATTAGAAATACTGATCTTTAAAAAAAAAAAAAAATATATATATATATATATATATATATATATATATATAGATATTTCACAATTTAAATCAGCTCCTTTAACTGTGTTTGAAAAATTAGTACAAAACGATCTTGAAAAAAAATCAACCACAATAAATATGATCCTCATAACTTAACACAACAAGAAAGAATAACCCTTAAACAACTACAGGAAGACAAAAACATAATCATACAACCAGCCGATAAAGGTGGAGTATTAGTAATACTCTAGTGACATGTATATAGATGAAGCCAAAAGACAGTTAAATGATACAGAAGTATATACACACCTATCTTCAGATCCAACAAAAAATATCCAAACCACTTTGTCTATTTTTTTAACCAAAGGTAATGATCTTAATATTTTAAATAAACATAAATTTCATTATTTGAATGTAAGATACCCAAAAATCCCTATGGATTTTTAAGATACCCCAAAATCCACAAAAATAATAAAATAAAAAAACCCTGGCAGACCAGTAGTGTCAGGTATCAACTCTTTGAGTGTAATCTCTCGGAATATATAGATACTCTCTTCAAACCCTCAGTTAAAATGATGACATCCTATTTAAAGAACTCAATGTCACTATTTAGATTTTTAAATGATTTTACGTGGCACCCAGATTTCATTTTAGTGACTTGTGACATGCAATCTCTATATACCATAATTCCCCGTAGCATTGGATGCAAAGCAGTAAAAGATATTTTAACAAATGAAAATGGAATTTAAACCATACAAATAGATTTTATCTTAGAAGGCATCGATATTATTTAAAATAACAATTATTTCAGTTTTTTAGACAGATTTTATCTACAAAAGAGAGGCACGACTATGGGGACAAGGTTTGCCCCCAGCTATGCCAACCTCTTTATTGTGTATTGGGAATCCCCAGTCATCTGGGATTAGCATGCCTGGTGGGCAAACCTGGTGACCTATTTTAGGTATATAGATTTTTTTTATACGGAAAGGTACAGGAGAGTCTCTAAACATTTTCAGCAATAATTCAAATGCAAATAACTATGGTATTGTTTCAACTAGTGAATACATTAAAGACACTATTAACTTTTTAGATTTACACATTTTTATTCAAGATAGGAAAATTCACACTAAAACTTTTTTTTTTTTTTAAGTCTGAACCAACACTGCCATAGACTAAACTATTTGTCATTATAAACCCTGGTTTTAAAGTGTTCCAAAGAGTCAATTTTTAAGATTACGCAGAAAATGCTCAACAATAACAGATTTTAACAACCAAGCAGAATAAAAAAAAAAAAGGTTTGACAAAAAATTACCATCCAACAAATTTAGACACCACTATTAATAATATCAGAAAAAAGACAGAACAGAACTTTTAAACTTTAAACAAAGACAAAAACAAAAACCCTCCACCTATTCCTATTATTTGTAATAAGATGAAACTTGTAAAGATTTTATCCCAGAGAAACCAAATAGTTTTTATAGGAGCCCCAAGTTTTAAATCCATCCTTACCAACAATTTTGCCAGGGATTAAAAAACAAACATAATTTTTTACAATCACAAAAGTTTTTTTATAAATGCAAATGTTGCGTTGTCTGTAAAAATACTGATTCTGCTGCCCCATCCAGAGTCACACATTTTACATCAATGAACACAAACAAAACTTATACAATTTAAAGATTTTATTAGCTGTTACACCAAAAATGTAATCTGTTTATTAGAATGCCCCTGTGGCTTACAATATGTTAGGATGACAACTAGAAGCTTAAAAATCTGACTTGGCGAACATTGCAGGAACATTACAAAAGGATTACAAAATCATTCAGTATCTAACCATTTTAAAATACATAATAACCCTAGACTGTTAAAATGCACTGGTATGCAAAAAATTAATATTCCATGGATGAGGGGGGATAATATAAAAAACATATTAGGAAGGTTAGAAATGGAGTGGGTATATAACCTTAAAACTTTAGCCCCTAATGGTCTTAATGCAAAGTTTTATTTATGTAATTTAATCTCTCAAATAGGTATTTATTGGCTGTATCTTTTCCTGTATATTTTAGTTTGCTTTAGTCTTTTATAAGATCTAATTTCCTGTTATAATATGTGTATTTATTTTCCTTTTTATATTAATCTTCCTTATTTTTATAAGGCATTTTATACCTCTCCTCCCCTAAGACGGCTGCCATTCTATTCATTCTAACACTCTTTCCCTTCTACATATAGCCACCGCTATTTTTTACTTCCCCTTTCCCTTCGAAGATGGCCGCCGCAAGTACACCCTTCCCAATATGGCCGCCACTACATTTCTTCCCCCCTAAGATGGCCGCCGCATAAATGTCATCCAATATGGTCACCGCAACAATTATATACTTTCTTTTTATTTCTATGTATGGGACATACTTATTCCCACTTTGCTCAAGTGTCCCGCTTATCCCTTGACCCTTATAGTCCACTCTGCTCTACAACCGAGGCAGACGCCGGTCCGGCCGACGTCTGCAAGGGTTAAAACTAAATTTCCTGGCATGCATTGCGGGAAAAATGCTTGTGACGCGACCAGCTCGAGCGTCACGTGATCCAATAATTTATACAATTCCTAAGGGTCAGAACACAGTTTTTCACACAAAATATATGTTTTGAACTTACCAATATGCAGGCTTGAAGGCTATAATGTTTTTAATAATGTTTATGTTAGTTTCTGTGAACATTGTATTGTATTGGATAATTGCTTGTGATGCCATTATGGCGCCAATTTTAAATTAGTTTATGCCTATATATACACCTCAGTTAGCTAGGATGCTTGTTACTCTCCATTTGAAAAAAAAAAAAACTTTAAGTGAAACGCGCTATGGAATTTTAATATGTACTAATAATGGAATTTTGGTCACCATATTTGTTTATTGTACAATTACCTTCCATTTATCTCATTATGTCCTGGCTTTCAAAGTTATATTTTAGTTATTTTTATTATTTTTAACACTTTTATTTACTCCAAAGAAATCCTAGGTGGGGATTATTCCACCAACGCTTTAGTCAATGAGAAGTGTGGCTGCTCTATCTTTGTGAGTATTATTCATTTATCCTTCTTTTAGACCTATTTGATATACAGAGAGCACTATGTGTCGCTTTTTTATACCTGTCTTTTTTTGGGTTCATGATAACTCCCTAAAAGCTGAAGACACCTCTACCATATCCTGTAAGTGGGGATTATACCACTGTATGCCTATATCGCTGGAGCTGGCTATAGATCCAAAAATATACCCACATTTATTGCACCACTGGTGTTTTATGTCTTTTGTCATTTTATATTCTAGAATAACACCAAGGGATTTTAATAATTTGCAAACTTCCAAAAGACCCCTCTGCTCCATCCAGAAGTTTACTACTTGAACTTTCCTGTTACCAAATAGGGTACTATTTTTTAGGAACTATTAATCTGGACTTCTTATTTGGGGATATATTGATATCTTTTATTATATATTCTTTCTTAGATTGTTTATATACATTTTGGTGCATCCCAAAATTCTGTAATTTTTTTGTTTTCTCACATCTCTAAAGGGTTTCAGAGGAATCCCTTTCCTTTTGGGTTGCTGCCTTGTTTATTATTTTCTCTGTTAATTAGCGCTGATCCTTCTGTTGTCTTTATATTTGTTTTTTGCATTTTTCACAAATAAACTGCCCTTTCACCGATGATATCATCATCATCTTTATACATTTTAATGTTCTAAAATACTTATGTTTGTGTTCAGTAATGTTTCACAAATTCACCAGTACCACAAAACTATAGGTTTTATTGTGTTTTGAAAAGTTACAGGTTTAAATAAAGAGCTTGCCCATTTCAGTTTTTAAACATTGGAATTTGCCAAATTGGTTTGCTGGACCTGTAATGCATTTGAGACTAAAGGTTAGCATAGGGATGAAAAATACCCACCTTCATGGCATACCTTTTGCAATAGTAGACAACCCAAGGTATTTAAATTGGGGTATGGTCCGTCTCTTATAGCAGTCAAGTACCCCAAGAACAGATTTGATGATGTTTTTGCAAAGCAAGGACTTTTTGCCTCGTTTGTCAGGCAGGTCTTCTAATATATAATTAATGAAACCACATAATTATGTAAAAATAAAATGATATATATTTGATTTTAGGCATATATAATGTAATTGCAAGTGTATATTTAAATGTTATTTATATATAATTATATTATTTTTATTTATTATATTTTGGGGGATCTGCCTGCCCCTGCAGGCAATCTTGCAATTTGGCATACCTGAGTCATGTGATTGCATTGTCATCACATAACTCGCATCAGCGGATTGGCTGCAGGTGTACAGGGCTACAGTGAGAGCCTGAACATTAGGGCATGCAATGTTGGTGTTAAAGCCTTCCTTTTGTAGGACAACATAGCACGCCCTACTGTCAGTAAGGGGTTAATAATGGCTCCAAATTCCACTAGCCATTGGCAAGTGAAATTTTGCCCTGGTATGTATGCTACAGTATGTCTTGCAGTGGCAAGTCACTTCTGGCATTGAATAGCAGGACCAATGAATAGCATTGAACTTTTTTTCAAACACTGGTTTAATTATAAAGTTTGAATCCAATTTATCATATATTAATGGTCTGTTTGTATAATTGGAATAGTCCCAGACCCCAGGCCTGAAGCTTAATGGCTCAGAATTCATATAATTGCTGAATGCCAATGATATGATCACCGTGTCATCAATTAGATAAGGTTTTCAGTAAAATCAGGTATATACAAGGAGAATCAATATGGAAAATAACATCCATAGAATCCATTAATCTCCTGTTCTCTAATACAACCAGATAATGCACACATAAAACAACATAACATTAAGATGCCTACTGGGTGCATGCTTTGTTGCATTTTGTATGACAGATACATTTTCATATTAGGTTAGAGTTGAATAATTCAAATTGATAAAATATACAACAATCTAGTTTATTCCTTTCAGGAGATGTGTAACCAAATTACCACAATACAGAATTGTATATACAATAAAAAACAGGCACTACATTGTGTTTAGTTCATTTATAGCATAGCTCCAAGATGCTATAATACAAACCAATTAATATAGACACAGACTTATTTCATAAAAAAAAGTTATAAAAAATCTTCCAACTGAGATGTGTTGCTGACACGTTCATTGCACTTCTGATAAATTATTGGGTATTTTAGATGGTGAGCTAAAACTAGCTTAAAAATGCAATAAGGACCCACAGAAGGCCAAGCTATTTGACCCAAATACAGTAAATCAGTAGAATGGAACGGAAAATGTGCACAATCATGACACATTGTCCTTATAACCTTATTTTTAATTAATATCTTATTTGTGTAGGCATGCATTACTTGTCATGCCAATAATGTATTATGCTTTTTTTTAATATTCAAAAAGTATTAGTTTCTGCACTCCTATTGATAAAATGTGAACCAATAATACATAATGATATGTAATGTACACATAGACAACTGTAATTGATCAAAAATAACTCTCAATAATAAAAAAAACACTCTTCAAGTACCATAAATGAACATAAAATAAATTCTGATTGCAATGTCGTCAATAAATAACTGCAGTCAAAAATGTATCATAATGTAGAATAAAATTATAGATAGTTTAGCATAACACTGTTACAAGCAAACAGCACTATCCTCCCAAAAAGGCAGGAAGGAGTTTATCACCTAAGTGGTGAACCAACACTGGGTCTATAAATCCCCATGTCAAAATATATATAGTGCTATAATCACAAAACATATTAAAATATAAACCAAGTATAAAAACATGCAAGAAGGGTAAGCATGTATGTAGCTAACGACCTCAGACTAAGTCCGTGGGGGGGCCCCTACCACAACTCCGGAAAGATGCTGTAGCAGGGATCGATACAACCAGCAAGCTCAACCCTTACCTAGAAAGGTGACTATGTGTCATCTTAGCTCTATCAAAACAGGTCAAATTCCGATCGTGCAAGTCACATATAGCACGGACAGAGCAGGGGAACACACAAAGCTGGAGTAACGTTGTGTGCCACGGCCGGTATCTTCAAAAACGTCCGTGGCCGCCTTAAGGAAACAATACCTGTTGTCTATGGTAAATGGATAAAGGACCAAAGCATCTATGGGTTTCGTCTCAGCAAGAGATTTTATCAAGACTAAGGTCCTCAGTCTGTCACACATGAGTCAAGAGTCTTGGAAAACTAAAAATGGAATGTCCATGTAAAATCAGAAATGCTACTAGTTGGTAGCATTTAGTTTAAAATAGAATTCTGAATTAGAATGTAAAATGTGCAACAAATAAACATTCCCAGCTTAAATGATCAATAAATACAATATACAAAATATATCAAAAACATAAAAAGATTAAATCACCAAAATATATCTGAAACAAGGACCATAGTGTTAATAGGAGTAAAATTAAGATTGAAACTCACTAATACAAACCACAAAAAAATAGGCCACTAGGATATGGTGCAAATGAATGTGATAGACAGATATTTAAATTAAAAGGTTTGATCAATCTCTTCATTTAAAC
Source organism: Pelobates fuscus (assembly GCF_036172605.1). Lineage (NCBI taxonomy): Eukaryota > Metazoa > Chordata > Amphibia > Anura > Pelobatidae > Pelobates > Pelobates fuscus. The sequence goes on along the minus strand of NC_086318.1, from coordinate 211,466,495 downwards.
CATATGGTTTTAACATATTCAATTTAAAAATCCACTTGGTTTCTGCTGCCTTAAGCAATCTTTCTTTTTGCTACGTCAGTATTTTTAGAGACTAGTTCTATCCCCATGACAGATAAATGGGAAAGGTCACTCTCGTGGGTTAGTTAGAAATGGCGTGCTACGGACGATTTTTTTTTTATCTCTGTGGAGGATGGCTCACCGATGTTCCCTAAATCTCACCTTTAGGGCTCTTGTGGTTTGCCCCACATATTGGAGACCACAAGTACAAGTAAGTAAATACATAAGGAATATGGAATTACAATAAATTTTATGTCTAACTAGTTATTGTTTCCGATGAGTAACCAGAATCAGAGGTGGTTTTCTAATTAGGTGGTTGAGGCAGCCGCCTAAGGCCTCGCTCTGGCTGGGGCCTTGTGGCCACCTAAACTGCCTTAGGGCAGACTGTCGTGTCCTCAGTCAGTGAGGACCCGACACCAGGAGGGGGCCCAGCGGCTTGCTCAGAATGCCGCTGGGTGCAAGGCCCCTCCTGTCTGCCTGGCCAGCAATCGCAGACACCGGTCTGCAGCTCCGCAATGTGCAGAGCTGCAGACCATGTGTCTCACGAGAACTGGCCAATCAGAGCATTGTGTCTCACGAGAACTGGCCAATCAGAGCATTGCCACAGGTTACCACAGCAGCACTCTGACCGGTCTCGCGAGATACATGGTCTGCAGCTCCGCAGAGCTGCAGACCGGATATAATGGCCACCGGACCACCAGGCAGCCCACACTGATAGACAGCCACTAGATAGACAGGCGGCAGGGGAGACATAATGCGCATGCGCGGCAATGGCCGTGCGCACGCATTAGACCTCCCCATAGGAAAGCATTATGCAATGATTTCCTAGGGGGATTCGGGCAATGCTGGAGGTCCTCATGCATAGCCTGAGGATGTCCAGCATCGTTTAAAACACTTTACGTGTTCTAAGAACACAGAACTCCTTCTAGTGCCTGTCTGAGAAACAGCCACTAGAGGAGGACTTAACCATGCAAGGTAATTATTGCAGTTTATAAAAACTGCAATAATTACACTTGCAGGATTAAGGGTGATAGGAGTTGGCACCCAGACCACTCCAATGGGCAGAAGTGGTCTGGGTGCCTGGAATGTCCCTTTTAAACCATATGGTTTAAATGAAGAGATTGATCAAACCTTTTAATTTAAATATGTGTCTATCACATTCATTTGCACCATATCCTAGCAGGCTTATCAATATCTGGAGCTGAGGTATGAGAAGTCATTTTGACTTACTGCTGATTTAAAGGGTGCTACATTCATAAAAATATCTATAGACAAATTTTTTTGTGGTTTGTATTAGTGAGTTTCAATCTTAGTTTTTCTCCTATTAACACTATGGTCCTTGTTTCAGATATATTTTGGTGTTTTAATCTTCTTATGTTTTTGATATATTTGGTATATTGTATTTATTGATCATTTAAGCGGAGAATGTTTATTTGTTGCACATTTTACATTCTAATTCATAAATCTATTTTAAACTAAATGCTACCAACTAGTAGCATTTCTGATTTTACATGGACATTCTATTTTTAGTTTTCCAAGACTCTTGACTCATGGGTGACAGACTGAGGACCTTAGTCTTGATAAAGTCTCTTGCTGAGACGAAACGCGTAGATGCTTTGGTCCTTTATCCATTTACCATAGACAACAGGAATTGTTTCTTTAAGGCGGCCGCAGCCTTTTTTTGAAGATACCAGCTGCAGCACACCACATTACTCCAGCTTTGTGTGCTCCCCTGCTCCGTCCGTTCTATATGTGGTGACTTGCACGATCAAAATTTTACCTGTTTACCTGATAGAGCTGAGGTGACACATAGCCACCTTTCTAGGTAACCATTGAGCTTGCTGGTTGTATTCATCCCTGCTACAGCATCTTTTGGGGGTCATGGGAGGGGGCTCCCAACAGACTTGGTCTGAGGTTGGTGGCTACCTACATGCTTACCCTTCTTGCAGGTTTTTATACTTGGTTTATTTTTTTTATTTGATTTGTGATTATAGCACTATATATATTTTTGCATCACACTGTTTGCCTTTTTGGGTGGTTTTATAGACCCAGTGTTGGTTCACCACTTAGGTAATAAACCCCTTCCTTCCATTTTGGGAGGATAGTGCCACACCCTAAATTCTTTAGCTGTATGTTTGTAACAACAGTGTTCTGCTAAACAAGCTAAAGTAGTTTTTTGGCTTTCTATTTATGTGACTGCAGTTGTTTACTTATGGCATTGCAATCAGACTTTTTTTATGTTCCTTCATGGTACTTTTATTATTGCTTCCATGCTTACTCCCCCTGTAGGTTTTTATATTTTGATTTGTTTTGTGATTATAGAAATATATATTGGCATCATACTGTTTCCTTTTTTGGGGGGTTTATAGACCCAGTGTTGGTTCACCACTTAGGTGGCTGTTTGCTTCTATGTTATGCTAAACTATCTATAATTTTATTCTACATTGTGATACATTTTTGACTGCAGTTGTTTGTTTACGACATTGCAATCAGAAATTATTTTATGTTCATTTATGGTACTTGTATAGTGTTTTTTATTATTGAGTTATATTTGATCAATTACAGTTGTCTGTGTATATGTATTACAGTTGTCTGTGTATACATTAAATATTTTTGGTTGGCATTTTACAGGAGCGCACACACTAATATTTTTTGAATATTAATCTTCTTTCAAGTCGCTCTCCTAGGTGTGTAGCTGCCCCCATTGATTTGGTATTTTATATGATTCTTTGTTATGTCATTCTCTATTTTAGTTTCGTTTTTTTTTTAATGCTAATGTGTGAAAACATTAATCAGTTTTCTTGCCACTAGGGGATTAATAATTCTGTTTTGGCAAGATTTTTTTCAGCTGTGCTGTTTTAATGCTACGTTTGATCATCATAAAATTCTACCCAAACCTTATTCGGCTCTTTCATTAATATTTACAGACTCCTTCTAGTTTTTACTAGAAGTCAGGCAGGTTTTCTACAATTTCCCACATATTTTAGTTTATTCATCCACGTTTAACTAGAAGAGATTGCACACACATATTTAGGATGATCCAAATATGGTTTGTTCATTACAATGCAGCTGTGCCCTAGGCCTTCCAAATGAAATATTTTGTTGACTTCTGCTTCAGCTTAAAAGCATATGTCAAAATAAAGATGGTAATAATGTATTTCACTTGAATAAATCCTGCAATAAAGACTTCATAAATGCATGCTGTAGTTCATTCTTTTGTAAGCACTTAGAGACACTCAAAGCAACAGTTTTAAAAAATCACCTATAAATTTCCATTCAATTTACCTTCGAGTGTCCAGATCTAACAAGGTTTTAGCTAAAATATTGAGAGTTAATGAGAGGAGATGAAGAAAAGCTCCTTGGTATATTTGAATTGATAACACTTCATAAGGTCATTATATTGCACTGATTATTCTTCTAGGAAGAAAATATCAAGACAGATATGTTAAATAAGATTCAAATGCTTAAACTTTGAGAGGTCTCTAAAACGAGCTATAACTTACCATTTATAACATAGGCAATTTAGTACTTGCTTCCAACCTTGTCAGTCATTATCTGCTGTAATCATTAACAGCAGAGCAGGTTGATATTAGTTAATATATTTACCAGAGCGTTTCCAATATTTTTGGTAATTATCAACAGTATACCATAGTAATGTCTACTGCAAGCACATTAAAACAAGGATAATAGAAAATAGCTTCACATGATAAAAAACTGGTGTGTTGTCACTTGGACCCCAATAATGATATGTAAGGCAAATAACCCTTACCACTGTCAATGGAATAAATGGAAATAATTGGGTTTACAAGATACTTAGTCACAATGATAACCTTAAGTAATATGGCCCCATAGTACTCAGGAAATCCCTATTTTCCTTGGTCTTTATACAAATATATGACCCCAATAGAGTCCAAGTGATGCTCAGTCATAAAATGATTAATTATTAAAAAAATATATTGGACATCCTCAAGTCCCTTCTCCCCTCTGGGGATATCCAATCTCCTAATGCCTATAGAAAAAAACAAAAACCATTTGGTGGAACTTTTGGGTCCAGGAAATGGACAATCTGGACAAACCCCTATCATGCCCCAGGTGACTAGGTGTCCCAAAGTCCCTAGCCAACCATCTTAAATATGACTTTTATTAATCACTCAGACAAATATTACTGATGAGAGTTCAGCAAATCTAAATAACATTTAAAAATTAGAAAACATTTTTACCATTTCAAGTCTTTTTTTTTTCCTAGTGCAAATATTTGTCTAAATACAAATTTCTTGAATATTTACAACATAAAACACTATTACCCTTTGGTCTGTTCATCTGTCTCTGCATGTTTTTGATGTAAACATGTGTGTTAGCATTGCTGTCACACAGTGATAAACACTTCATTTATATTGAAGATGCAACTTCTCCTTATTGTCTACATAATGAGCATGAGGTTTAACCCCTTAAGGACCAAACTTCTGGAATAAAAGAGAATCATGATGTCACATGTAATGTGCCCTTAAGGGGTTAAACTCTAGACAAAGATGTGTCAGAACCCCTTAGAAAAAAACATTATTTTCTACAAATAGGATACTAGCTCTAACACCATGCAGCCTGCTTCCAATAAGGATAGTGGCTAGTAGTCACATATGTGACCCTTACCTGCTTTTAGGAGAGAGATAGAGATGGTTGGTGGTGTATGTGAAACTTAATTTTAACCTAACCAACCCAGCAAACCTTTAGACATCTTGCATCCATAAAACAAGATCATTCTTCCAATAGGAACAAAAAGAGGAACTTCATTTCCCTTTGCATCTTACCTGTGGCTGCAATTATCCTTTAATTATCTCTGTTTATCACCACCTTTAAATTTCCCTTGCTATCGCTTGCCTCAGCTCTCTATTTCACCTTTAGATTGCAACCTCTCTGACTATGGAAAGTACTTTGTTTAAAAGAGCATTAACCCGTTCAGGACGGAGTCAATAGTGCACGTTCTGATCAAAACAAAACGTAAACAAAAACTAGAATTTGCGCTATATGTCTGTTCACCCGTAGTTCCCCTCTTTCAAATTATATGCACCCACACTTATTATATATCATTCTGTTCCGGAGAAACAGGGCTTTAATTCATCATTAACTATTCATATGTGGAACATAATTTATTATGAATAAAATTTAAAAAAAAATTGAGAAAATAAGATTTTTTAAAAAAATTAGCATTTCCGTCTGACATTTTAACTGTGAATGTCATAATACTGCACATATGTCAATACTGCACAAATGTCATAAAAATGCACATATTTGTAATCAGCGATGTGTCACGAGTACAACAGTACCCCCCATTAACAGGTTTTATATTGTTTTGGAAAGTTACAGGGTCAAATATAGAACATTCCATTTTCAAATTGAAATTTTCCAGATTAGTAATGTTACCTTTGAGACGGTGTGGTAGCCAGGAATGAGAATTACCCCCATAATGGCATAGCATTTGAAAAAGTAGACAAGCCAAGGTATTGAAAGTGGGGTATGTTTAGTCTTTTTTAGTAGCCACTTAGTCACAAACACTGGCCAAAGTTAGCGTTCACATTTGTTTTTGTGTGAAAAAAGCAAAAAACAAATATTTGGCCAGTGTGGCTACTAAGAAAGACTGGACATACCCCACTTGCAATACCTCGGGTTATCTACTTTTGCAAATGGTATGCCATCATGGGGGTAATTCTCATTCCTGGGCTACCATACGCTCTCAAAGGCAACATAACCAATCTGGCAAAATTCAATGTGAAAAAAATTAAATGCAAGCCTTATATGTGACTCTCTAACTTTCCAAAACACCATAAAACCTGTACATGGGGGGTACTGTTATTCTCGGGAGACTTCACTAAACACAAATATTAGTGTTTTAAAACAGTAAAACATATTACAACAATAATATAGACCATAAAAGTGCCGTTCGCTTGTAAAAAATTCGAAAAACTTCACTTTTACTTAAAATATCATCGTTGTAATACAATTTACCAGTTTGAAACACTAATATTTGAGTTCAGTGAAGTCTCCCGAGTAAAACAGTACCCCCTATGTACAGGTGTTATGGTGTCTTGGAGAGTTACAGGGTCAAATATAGTGCTTGCGAATTAAATTCTCTGCACTTTCTTCCTGTGTTGTCAGGCATGTCAATCAAATTTTAATTAATCAAATCACATAATTACATTAAAAGATTATTTAAATATACACATAGAATTTTAATATATATGCATTTATAGGTATTTAAATTCTCCGTGTATACTAATGTAATCTTTTATGTAATTATATGTATTTATCTATATATATATATATATATATTTGCGGTTATTTGTATTTTATATATAGATAGATATATATAGAATGTCATTCTAAGTGTATTTTGTTACCGATATATATATATATATATATATATATATATATATAGAAAAATATGAGGGAAGGCTGCTCTCCGGACTTTTAAAACATCAAACTTTTATTGAGAAATAGTTAAAAAACGACCAACGTTTCGGTCCCCGCTCGGGACCTTCCTCAGGGTCAAATAGAACAGCAAAACAATACAGTACAGTGTAACAGTGACGAATATATACACCAATAGTCAATTAGTTACTCACTCAGGTGTGTTCCCGTGCGTTCCTGCCATCACCCTGTGTCCTTCCGGGTGTGCGCGCGCATACATGTGCGTAACGTCCTTTCGATTACGTGTCTACGTGTTGGTTCACCCGTCACCCTGGAAACCATATCAACAAAACGGCCTGCTAGTGCAAACCGGACCGTGGTCCACAGAATGAAGGATTCTACAAATATACTGACAAAAAAGTGCATCTAAGTGCTTATGGTTAAAACGATGTATTGCCAGTGAAAGTGGATGTGCAAATCAATATCCATATAATTAATATTAATGACAAAAACGATGTGCATTGACCCCAAATGGGGTATGTAGGTAATTATGTATATACGGAGTGTATCATATCTAAAGTAGTGAAAAACGCTACTTTCCTCATTAAAAGTGCTGGTGACAAATATAAAGTGCTGTGGCTTTACGCAAAACTGTGCAAATAGTGCAAACAAGGTGCAATGCTCATACATAAAGTAGCTTAAAGTGTAAAATACCTGTGTATAACAGTGTATTGCAATAACTCCGAAATAAAACTACAACTAATAAAAAATACCCAATGCTTTCTATCACTAATTAAAAACATTTTTTCATTTTTTCATTTTTTCATTTAAAATTTCTAGCTAGCTGTGAAACTTCATATAAACGAATGATAAGTATTATTTTCATTTAACCCCATAGGAGCCACTGTATTTAGTTGATGGATCCAAAAAGTCTCTTTTTGAAGGAGCATCTTTCCTCTATCTCCACCTCTTCGGGGGGGAGGAATGTGGTCTATACCCACAAACTTTAGTGATGCCAGTGGGTGCTTCTTCTCCAAAAAGTGCCGTGCAACCGGTTTGTCTGATTGTCCATCCCTGTAGGCTAGCCTGATGCTCGACCGATGTCCTCTGATCCTTTCACATAACTGTGTCTCCGTCTTGCCCACATAGTGGAGGCCGCATGGACATACCAGTTTGTATACGACAAACTGGGTTTTACAGGTAATCGTATGCTTAATATCGTAGGTCCTGTTCGTATGTGGGTGGTTGAATCTCTTAGCTGGAATCATGTGCCCACATGTCACACACCCAAGGCATCGCACACTCCCTCGTATATTCTGTTTAACTGCCCCCGAATAGCTCTCCACTGGATCTGTGCGAACCAGTATATCCTTGAGGCTCCTATTCTTCTTGTAGCAAATGAGTGGTCTCTCCTTGAAGATTTTCGGCAGGGTGTCGTCCGCTGAAATCATTTTCCAGTTATCTTTGACAATGGCTGATACTTGGCTAGATGAATTATGGAAGGTCATAGGAAAGACCAACCTCTGTTCTCGTTTCTTAATTGGGAGCACCGGAGCCAAACGAGCTTTCAACAGTGCATCATCCAACACTTGAGAATCGTATCCCCTTTCCAGAAACTTTTGGGTCATCACCCCAAGTTGTATCTCGGCCTTGTCTTTGTCTGAATTGTTGCGGATCACTCTCTGGAATTGGGCTTTCGGGATTGACTTTATCAGGGCGGTAGGGTGAGCACTCCTAGCATGTAACAGAGTGTTACGGTCCGTTGGCTTGGAGAATAGTGTGTGTTGTATGCCATTATTGCTATACGAAATTTCAAGATCCAGGTATTGGACCCGGTCTCCACTGATGTTTGCTGTAAACTGTATAGGAAGAGGGAGAGAGTTCAATTCGTCAACCATAGTAGCCGCTTCCTCATGTGTGCCCCGCCAAATGATCAGCAGATCGTCGATATAACGATAGTATCCAATGATTGAATGCTGGTATGGAATCAAGATATTGGTGGTCTCATAGACGTACATGTACGCGTTGGCATACATGGGAGCCATCGCCGATCCCATCGATGTACCAGCCACCTGTAGGTACCACTGGTCCTCAAAACGAAAGTAGTTGTTGTAAAGGATAAGTGACAATAACTCCAACACAAATTCAATGGGCGGTCCTAGATAGGTGGAAGATCCATGCAGTACTTGCCTCATGGCTTCAATGCCCCCTGTGTGGGGGATCACTGTATATAGGCTTTTCACGTCCATCGTTATAAAAATTGGAGCTGTGTTGTTGAGGTCCAAATTCCTAATTCGATCTAGTAGCGTTTGAGTGTCCTTAATACAAGCACACCACATGCCCACAAAATCTGACAGATTTAGAATAAAATCTACATTTGATCCTCAATCAACCAGAGCATCCATTAAGACCTTCCTGATGACTACATCTAAGATGGCACAGGAGGTCTTTTCGAATCCAAGGGGGAAGTTACATAATATCTCCAAACGTGAACGCTCTATGCTTAAAGACCTTGCACAGGACCACTCTATCATTATCCGCCAGGCGGATAAGGGAGGGGGCATAATCGTTATGAATTATGTGGATTATGCGGAGGATTTGAAATTGCAACTCCAGGATGTGAATACGTACTGCCCCCTTGCAAGTGACCCCACACTGGGGATCAAAAGGAAAATTGAAGACGTATTAGAGATGGGCCTGAGGGCTGACTTCATCAGTTTGGAGCTGTACAGGTTTTTGAACAAACCATTCCCTCGTACTCCAGTCATATATAGTATCCCCAAGATACATAAAAATTCCAACAAACCTCCTGGACGGCCCATTGTCTCGGCGATTGACGGCATACTGGAACCGATAGCCCAATGGCTCGACTTCATTTTTAAGGGGCCGGTCGAACAGCTTTTCACTTGTATTAAGGACACTCAAACGCTACTAGATCGAATTAGGAAGTTGGACCTCAACAACACAGCTCCAATTTTTATAACGATGGACGTGAAAAGCCTATATACAGTGATCCCCCACACAGGGGGCATTGAAGCCATGAGGCAAGTACTGCATGGATCTTCCACCTATCTAGGACCGCCCATTGAATTTGTGTTGGAGTTATTGTCACTTATCCTTTACAACAACTACTTTCGTTTTGAGGACCAGTGGTACCTACAGGTGGCTGGTACATCGATGGGATCGGCGATGGCTCCCATGTATGCCAACGTGTACATGTACGTCTATGAGACCACCAATATCTTGATTCCATACCAGCATTCAATCATTGGATACTATCGTTATATCGACGATCTGCTGATCATTTGGCGGGGCACACATGAGGAAGCGGCTACTATGGTTGACGAATTGAACTCTCTCCCTCTTCCTATACAGTTTACAGCAAACATCAGTGGAGACCGGGTCCAATACCTGGATCTTGAAATTTCGTATAGCAATAATGGCATACAACACACACTATTCTCCAAGCCAACGGACCGTAACACTCTGTTACATGCTAGGAGTGCTCACCCTACCGCCCTGATAAAGTCAATCCCGAAAGCCCAATTCCAGAGAGTGATCCGCAACAATTCAGACAAAGACAAGGCCGAGATACAACTTGGGGTGATGACCCAAAAGTTTCTGGAAAGGGGATACGATTCTCAAGTGTTGGATGATGCACTGTTGAAAGCTCGTTTGGCTCCGGTGCTCCCAATTAAGAAACGAGAACAGAGGTTGGTCTTTCCTATGACCTTCCATAATTCATCTAGCCAAGTATCAGCCATTGTCAAAGATAACTGGAAAATGATTTCAGCGGACGACACCCTGCCGAAAATCTTCAAGGAGAGACCACTCATTTGCTACAAGAAGAATAGGAGCCTCAAGGATATACTGGTTCGCACAGATCCAGTGGAGAGCTATTCGGGGGCAGTTAAACAGAATATACGAGGGAGTGTGCGATGCCTTGGGTGTGTGACATGTGGGCACATGATTCCAGCTAAGAGATTCAACCACCCACATACGAACAGGACCTACGATATTAAGCATACGATTACCTGTAAAACCCAGTTTGTCGTATACAAACTGGTATGTCCATGCGGCCTCCACTATGTGGGCAAGACGGAGACACAGTTATGTGAAAGGATCAGAGGACATCGGTCGAGCATCAGGCTAGCCTACAGGGATGGACAATCAGACAAACCGGTTGCACGGCACTTTTTGGAGAAGAAGCACCCACTGGCATCACTAAAGTTTGTGGGTATAGACCACATTCCTCCCCCCCGAAGAGGTGGAGATAGAGGAAAGATGCTCCTTCAAAAAGAGACTTTTTGGATCCATCAACTAAATACAGTGGCTCCTATGGGGTTAAATGAAAATAATACTTATCATTCGTTTATATGAAGTTTCACAGCTAGCTAGAAATTTTAAATGAAAAAATGAAAAAATGAAAAAATGTTTTTAATTAGTGATAGAAAGCATTGGGTATTTTTTATTAGTTGTAGTTTTATTTCGGAGTTATTGCAATACACTGTTATACACAGGTATTTTACACTTTAAGCTACTTTATGTATGAGCATTGCACCTTGTTTGCACTATTTGCACAGTTTTGCGTAAAGCCACAGCACTTTATATTTGTCACCAGCACTTTTAATGAGGAAAGTAGCGTTTTTCACTACTTTAGATATGATACACTCCGTATATACATAATTACCTACATACCCCATTTGGGGTCAATGCACATCGTTTTTGTCATTAATATTAATTATATGGATATTGATTTGCACATCCACTTTCACTGGCAATACATCGTTTTAACCATAAGCACTTAGATGCACTTTTTTGTCAGTATATTTGTAGAATCCTTCATTCTGTGGACCACGGTCCGGTTTGCACTAGCAGGCCGTTTTGTTGATATGGTTTCCAGGGTGACGGGTGAACCAACACGTAGACACGTAATCGAAAGGACGTTACGCACATGTATGCGCGCGCACACCCGGAAGGACACAGGGTGATGGCGGGAACGCACGGGAACACACCTGAGTGAGTAACTAATTGACTATTGGTGTATATATTCGTCACTGTTACACTGTACTGTATTGTTTTGCTGTTCTATTTGACCCTGAGGAAGGTCCCGAGCGGGGACCGAAACGTTGGTCGTTTTTTAACTATTTCTCAATAAAAGTTTGATGTTTTAAAAGTCCGGAGAGCAGCCTTCCCTCATATTTTATTACATTATTTGGAGCTCTGGTGGTGCGCCCGGCATTGGACTGTCTTTAAGCGTGAGTGCAGGGGATATTTGTATTTTTATATATATATATATATATATATATATATATATATATATATATATATATATATATATATATATATATATATATATATATTAATAACAAAATACAGTTAGAATGAAATTACATATGCATATATAATTTATATTAAATTTTGTTTCAATATTTTATTTATTTATTTTATTTTATTTATTTATTATTTTAATTATACGTATTTATATATAATATATATATATGTACATCTATTATATATATATAATATATATACATATTATATATATATATGTAACGTCATTCTAAGTGTATTTTAATATTCATATATGTACTTATAGTAATATTAAAATACACTTTGTATGACGTTACATATATATATAATATGTATATATATTATATATATATTATATATACATATTATATATATATATATATATATATAAAAATATTTGAAATTTATTTTTACACATGTTTAATTTTTTTTTTTTTTTTACTTTCCCACCAGCAGGGGGACTGTCTGATATTTCAAACAGTCCCCCTGTTGGCAGATCCACAGCCAGCTATAGGGGGCCATGTGATCGCTCTTTGAGAGCGATCACATGGCCCCCGGGGCCTCATTTGCCGGAGGGGGGCTGCCTGGGCTGTCAGGCAGCCCCCCAGAAGAGGATCGCGGCGGAGGTGAGTACACCTCTCCAACAGGGGCTTAAAGCCATTACGAAGTACCGTGCCGCCACAACGGCTTTAAAGCCCATTTAATGCGGGACGGCATGGTACGGCCATTTCTCCCTTGTGCGCATGCGCGAGATCGCGGCGGCCATTTTCTTGGAGCCGCGATCAGCGCCAATAATAGCCACGCGGCGGCCATTTTAACTGCGCATCAACGACAGGATTGATATATTTTAATCAAAAAAAAAAATATATATATATATATAAAGTTCATCATTGTATGGTCTTATTCATTCCCCCAGGATAATGTTACCTCACAGAGTAGATTTTTCTTCTACTCACCTTAGGGATGCCTCACTCTGTAATTTCAGTTTCATGAGAGTTACTGGCTTATACTAACTCCCCCTGGTGGTGAATTGAAAATACTACATTGACCAAATAATAATATTTTGAATTCATGTTAAACTACTTCAATACTATTGGGAGAAACCCCCAATACCATTCAGCAAAATATTTATCACATTAATACTGTGAGGTTTTTTTAGGGTAAATCCCTAAATATAATTTATGATTGCTGTTAAATTATACAGCCCATGATTGGCCCGCTTTGTCTGTGCCGCCATACCTCTACACAGGTTTGAATAATTACTCCTGGAGGTTATCGATACTGGGTGACCCCCAATTACAGCTTGCACTGTTGAAATTTAAAATATTGTGTTATACTAAGACGGCCTCAAAATACATTCTAATGCTGGCCTATTCTGCCCCATAGGTACCAACACTGTTGCTATGGAGGCTTCAAACCAAGACCAAAACTTACAAGCAATTATAAATGCGGCTGTTGCCGCTTCACTAGAAAAGGCCCTGGCTTGGGTGCTGCCCATTGAGCCCAAAGATCTTAAAATCTCTGAGCCCCCGCCTTCTGATGAAGATGCGGAGGATTCCGATTCCACAAAAAGGAACCCTTTCAAACCCAATAAACGATATTGGAAAGGGGATGGGTCAGAACCACTCAAATGCAAGGGGAAAGAACCAGTGAAACGCCCAAAACAGGTGGACGCCAAAGAGAAACACTCTGTACAACCTACTCTGTCGGAGGAGGAAGAGGACTCTTTCGACTTACACCCCTTGGCCATCCTAGATGAATGGCAAGCTGGCCAATCTTCAGACGAAGAGGACTGGACTGAGACATCTTTCAGAGGAGCACCTTTCCCTCAAGATATCATGGGAGACCCCACAACGGAGGATTCAGTACCCGAACCGAATCCTTCAGGGAACGCCGAAACCTTTCTGGATGTATCGATCAGGTAGTGTAAGGGTTACGCCCACTTCACAGTGACAGAACAAACTCCCCGTTTAACGCACCGCAAACAACCGTAAACAGTCCATTTGCACAACCGCAAACTCCCCATTTGCACAAGGTTGGATACCAAGCTAGCCATGTCCGTTCCTTGTCCTCACTGATGTCATTGAAGGTCTCTTCCCCCACCCAGCCACGTACAACACCAAGGGTCCCTGAAAGTATGCTAATAAACTGAAAAAAGAAAAAAATCTCCCAAGAAGGAGATCTAAAACTGTCATAGGAAAAGGTTAGACAACTATAATAAAGTGATACCTACAAATCTAGTAAGCATAGGTGTATAATAGAGGGAGAAAGGGAAAGCAGAGTAATGCGTCCTAATACCGTGGTTAGTACCCTTTGTTAAAGTAAATTGAGTAATGGACTAAAGTCTTTATTGTATCATTTATAAATAACAAAGGGATACTATACTCATTCCCCTATAGTGGCTAATTGTGTAATAATGGCAATACTATTACCTATTATATAATATTGGCAGGGGCAAGGAAATTCCCTCTAAATAGATGGGTATAGGCAGAGAGTATGGAGAACGGAGTGATAAAATGTCAATAAGGTGATATGAAGTTAAATGTATCACAGACACACAGCCACCCTTTCTCTCAGCTAGTTTCCAGAAATGCTGGATAGGTAGAAGGGCTATAAAGACTTAGAGAGATCTAAGAGTGCACTTGCACTTTGCTTGTATGTGTCTGCTGACCGTGAGGCACAGGGTCAAAGTTTACTCAATGATGACGAATAGGGGGCGGATCGAACCGCGCATGTGTTCGCCCGCCGTGGCGAATGCGAACACGCTATGTTCGCCGGGAACTAGTCGCCAGCGAACAGTTCGGTACATCACTAATTGTAGGCCTGCTTTCGGCTTCCATTCAGGCAATCTACCCACGTCCCCTCCACTATCAGGCCATGCAACGCTTGAAGGCTCAATTCCTCCAGACCCACCCATCATACGACCAGAGGGTCCCAATCACTACCGAGGTGAGGGAGGAACTTTACTGGTGGCTCCGCCACATGTCTGCCTGCAACGGCAAAGCTATTGTGACACCAGATATGAGTGGCAAAGTGGACTGGCAGAAGTTGGCAGAGTACACGCTGAAGGCCTGACACCCAGACGCTTGCAGACAACTAACTGCTATTCATTCTATTACAGTGAAAATACATTTTTTGTTATTAAATGCAAGCTATTGTGACACCAGATATGAGTGGTGGCACTGGGCAAGTGGGCACAGTATCCACTGTGAGCCTGACACAGAAGCTGGCAGGCAGGCAACTGCAATTACATTACACAGAAAAATAAAAAAAGCAGACTGATGTTCTAGCCCTAAAAAGGGCTTTTTGGGGGGTGCTGTCCTTACAGCAGAGATCAGATGAGTCCTTCAGGACTGTAGTGGACACTGAATACCCTAGCCAAGCTATCCATTTCCATATCAAATGAGCAGCAGCTACACTTTCCCTCCTCTCACTAAGAATGCAGCTTCAGAATTAATCTAAAATGGATGCTGTACAGGAGGTGGGAGGGTCTGGAAGGGACGGTCTGCTGCTAATTTGCTTGAATGTGTCTGCTGACCGTGAGGCACAGGGTCAAAGTTTACTCAATGATGACGAATAGGGGGCGGATCGAATTGCGCATGTGTTCGCCCGCCGTGGCGAACGCGAACACGCTATGTTTGCCGGGAACTATTCGCCGGCGAACAGTTCGGTACATCACTAATTGTAGGCCTGCTTTCGGCTTCCATTCAGGCAATCTACCCAGGTCCCCTCCACTATCGGGCCATGCAACGCTTGAAGGCTCAATTCCTCCAGACCCATCCATCATACGACCAGAGGGTCCTGATCACTACCGAGGTGAGGGAGGAACTTTACTGGTGGCTCCGCCACATGTCTGCCTGCAACGGCAAAGCAATTTTCGGCCCCACTCCGAATTTTGTGGTGGAATCAGACGCAACTTGTCATACAACTTCCACCGGGGGACCATGGACCACTGCAGAACACTTTCTCCACATCAACTGTCTGGAGTTAATCGCAGGCTCGTTTGCAATCCGCAGTCTGGCCAATCACCTCTCAGACTGTTGTATTCTCCTTCGAATGGACAACATCTCAGCCGTCCAATACATCAACAAATTGGGCGGGGCCAGATCTCGCACCCTACCCGAAGTGACAAAGGACATCTACAATTTTTGTTTCCAACGGGCAGAATACCTCCCGGGGGAGACGAACATTACCGCGGATTGGTTCTTCCGACATTGGAGAGACGGCAGCGACTGGCGCCTACACAAATCAGTTTTTTTCCACATCTCCAAACTCAGGGGCCCGTTTATTGTGGACCTTTTCGCCTCCCGGATGAATTTTCAAGTCTCACATTTCTTCAGCTGGCTACCAGACCTAGAATGCTCGGCAGTAGATGCCTTCCTTCAGAAGTGGCCGATGACGGGAGCCTATGCCTTCCCTTCGTTTGCGATGATCCCAAGAGTCCTTCTCCAGATTCGCAGACAACAGGTCACGCTGGTACTACTTACCCCACTCTGGCAGGGCCAAGCATGGTTCCCAGATCTCCTGGACCTATCCTGCCAACATCCCCTCCTTCTACCTTTATGGCTCAACCTTCTAGAGGACCCTCGAGGAAACCCTCATCCGATGATAATTCAAGGCCACCTCAAATTAGTGGCTTGGACTCTTTCAGGGGATCCTGGAATTTCAGAGAATTATCGCTGAGATCTAAGGAACTCCTCTGGGATTCTTGGGCTCCTGGAACCAGAAGATGCTACCTTTCCTCCTGGGGTGCTTGGTGCAAATGGTGTCTGGAATGGAATACCGATCCCCTTACAGCCCCTAGACAGTTCATTTTGAATTTCCTCTCGCATCTGTTCGCAAACTCCTCTTCGGTATTTCACCCTTATTTCCCTAACCATTCAAAATTGTGTGTGGTATCGCTTCTCTCTCATTATTTATTACTCACCTCCTCTCTCCGTTCAACCTACGTCCGACCACATAATCCGGTGTCAACCACAACCCTTGCCCGATGGGTTAGGTGGTTGCTCTCCCTGGCCGGGAGTGAAGCTTCCTTCGGAGCCCATTCCATCAGGGGTGCGGCGGCATCGGGAGCATTCAACGCTGGAGCCTCACTTCGGGACATTCTTCACTCAGCAGACTGGTCCGGTGAACAGACGTTCCACAACTTCTATTTTTGTCCGGCTGTGCACGCTTCCTTAGCCCTTCTAGGGGAGCGTTAAAACAGCAAATACGAAGCCTCCTGTCATGTTATAATAAATTGTAGATTATGCTAGCTTTAGTGTACCTATAATCTTAATTTTATTAATGACAGGAGGTGTGTATTTCCCATCCATTCACTTTTGTTTCCCCCCCCCCAGGGTCGCCTCTGTAGGTAAGTTCATCTAAGACAAGAGTAATACGCAATGTCTTTCTACCATGGGGGGCTAAGGGTTACACTCTATGGGATAGATTAACACTTTGTTGGAGGCGGGCTATAATATATGATTTCTAACTACTGGATGTCATAATTTTAGAAGTCCAATTCACGGATTAATCCTTGGTTTCGACTCTGCTCTCTCGTTTCAGCGTAAAGCCCCCTCAAGAGGACAAGTCTAGTTGCTGTTGCATCTCAAGCATCATCTCAGCTCTCCAAGAAGACATGTTTACGTTCCTGTTCCCTCTCAAGCATCAACTTTCTCGTCTGGCATTCTGGATTTCTCATCTGGTCCATTTTCAGTTTCCTGTTACTATTTGTTTGCAGCCAGAAAGAGGAAGTGACATCACAGGGAGGGACTTTTATACCATGTTATCTTTTTTCTGATTGGTTACCCTGTTACAAAGTAAAAAAGTGCTGCTGTGAAGCTTAAGTAAAGAAAGTCTTAAGCAAATACTCGCCTCCTGTCATTAATAAAATTAAGATTATAGGTACACTAAAGCTAGCATAATCTACAATTTCATGTTGCTAAAGGTAATATTTACTACTTGTGACAATAACAGAAATGAGCGCTTAGCCGTATTTAACCCCTCAAGGACGGCCGGCGTTCTATGCCGTCCTTAAGGGGCTGGCTCTAAATGCCGGCGGGCAGCATAGAGCGTCCTAGCCATTCTTGCCGCCCACGTGGCCGCAGTCATTCAACCGTTGCAGATCGTGGTCGGGGGACCTGCCTGGCAACCCAGGCAGTCCCCCTGTGGCAAATGACCGCGATCTGCAACATCTGATCGCAGTGACAGCCAGTTTGGCGATCAGTGTTACTATGTGTCAGCCAATGATTTTAAATCACTGGCTGACACATTGTCTCTGCCCCTCTCCTCACCTCAATTTGATCTGTGAGAGAGCGGCAAAAAGATTGTTGCTGATCCTGTGGAAAAAGGTTTTAAAAGTTAAAAAAGTGTTTGTTCGTTTTCTTTGTTTTTTTAACCCTTTCAGTGCTGATCACAGCATTAACACTGTGATCAGCCTGATTAGAGCTTTTAGTACTTTTGTACTACATAAAAAAAAAAATTGGGGGGCGTGGTCAAATTTTTTTTTACAATTTTTTGGGACCCTTTGTGTCAGTTGCAGCAGCCCAAATCTCCCTTAACCCCTTCCCTGCTGCCGTGATCACTGTACAGTACAGTATATCTGTTGTACTGTATCTGTGATCAGAGGGCTCTCTGATCAGGCTGACCTTTTTTAGGGTTATTTTTATAAAAAATAATAAAAAATAAATAAAAATAACCCTTTCAGTTCTGATCGCAGCTGCCTAAACTGTGATCAGTACATTTATTTTATTTTTTTTTGTTTTTTGAGGGTGGGTAGTGGGTGTTAGGCAGGAAGATAATAGGTAATTACCCCCTTAGTTTTTTATTAGTTAATTGATTTGTCCCCCTAGAATGGCACGTCGCTACTCATCAGAGGAGGCTTGTGCCATTCTGGCAAGCAGTGATAGTGACACTCTGCAAGACAGTGACACTATCACTGCCTCTGACATTGAGCATCTGAGTTACACCTCATGGTGCCCCACTACCAACAAGAGGACGCTCCAAATGCCCAATGCCAGAGGGAGACTAGGTGCCCCCAAACATGATGGCCCCAGAAATACCGCTGTTTACTGTTACACCTGGAATCACTCTAACCGTGTACGAGTGCAAGCCAATTCGTTGGTTTTTTTTTAGCTCTTTATGTCAGACAAACTAATTTGTTTGCTATGCAGTATGTCTCTGCACATCTGGGGTCCCATTATAGTCACAGGAATATATGGAGACCCACGGATGTTTCAGAGATTAAGCAGTTTTGAGCTTTAACCCTAGTGATGGGTAAAGTTAAAAAGTCCAGTATCAGGCCCTAGTGGAGCAACCAACGCATCCTGACTACCCTCTTTTCCCTGAGGTTATGCAGAGGGATGGCTACCTGCAGCTGCTGCAATTCCTTCATTTTAATGATAACTTACTGTGTCCCCCTAGAAATGACCCACTGTTTGACAGGCACTATGACTCCTGTCAGGCAAATTTGATGAAAATTATGTTCCCCCCAAAAATATTTTAATTGACGAATCTCTAATGAAATTCAAAGGTCGACTGCTCTTTAAACTATATATACCATCTAAGCGGTCCCGATATGGCATTAAATCTAAATTATGTGAATCCTGTACTTGTTACACATGGGCGTTTTTGCATTTACCAGGAGAAGGATAGCTATCTTGACCCACCAGTATGCCCTGATTCTGTGGGTATAAGTGGCAAGATTGTTTGGGACCTAATCCTTCCTTTGTTAAATAAGGGATACAGGCTATGGGTTTACAATTGCTATACCAGTATAGAATTATTTAAACATTTATATTGCTTTAAACACTAGCCTGTGGCATAGTGAGGAAGAACTGCAGGGTTTTCCCTCAAATCTTGACAAGAGGCAGAAGTAGAGGTTCCTCTTCAGCTCTCCTCCAGGATGAGTTGCTTGCCCTTCGCTTCAGAGATAGGAAGGATGTATACAATGCACGACGAAAGTAGAGTGCCAGTGTCTGTCAGAGGTAGCACTGAGCATCTGGAAAAGCCGAAGTGCATTGTAGACTACAGCAAGTTTACGGGGGAGTAGACTTGGCTGACCAATGCATACAGCCCTATCTGGTGAACCAAAAAACTAGGACCTGGTACAAGAAAATTGCAATCTACGTGAGCCAGAATGCAATTTTCAATGCCTATGTCCTCTATAAAAAAGAGGTCATAGGTAAGCCCTGCCCTTTCCTAGAATTCATGCTAAGCCTTTTATCCCATGTTATTTACTAAGTCCCCCAATCCCACTTTGGTATCAGGAGATCTCCAGACTCCTTTGTGGCAAACACTTCCCTTCCCGAAACCCACCCACCCCCTGTAGAAAAGCTCCCCAAAGAAAGTGCCATGTTTGCTACAAGAAAGGAGTCCCAAATGTCTGTCTGCCTGTAATAGTGTGTGTGTGTGACACTGTATATGTGGTTGTATGTACATCACTGTCCATCTGTATCTGTGTGTGTTTGTAATTGTCTGACTGTAACTGTGTGTGTGTGTGTAATGAATATTTATTTTAAAAATATTATTCATTTAATAAATCCCCTATACAATCACTACACTTCTATACACACACTATACATTGATGATAGGGGAAAGGGGGGTGCTGCGAAGATGTTTCGCACAGGGCGCCTAAAGGCCTAAGGCCGGCCCTGCCAGTACCACCCTAAATGAATGGACAAGCAGTATATTTGACCCTGTAACTTTCCAAACCCCACAAAACCAGTACATGGGGGTTACTGTTTTACTCGTGAGACATTTCTGAATACAAATATGTATGTTTTATTGCAGTAAAACCAAACAGTATTTTGACATTAACAGTTAAATTGCCGAGCAGAACTTTAAAAATAACATTTCTTAATTTTGCAAACCTTTTTAGATTTTATTCATATCAAATGGAGCTCCATATGTGAATGTTTGACATGAAACAAAAGCTCTGTTTCTCATGAACAAAATGATATACAATATGTGTGGGTGCACTTAGTATGAAAGAGGTAAATTATTGTTGAACAGACATATAGTCAAATTCTGTGGTTTGTTTAGATTTTGTTTTGATCACAACTGGTACATTTGGCTCAGTCCTTAAGGGATTAATACAAAAAAAGGGATTTTAACTACTTGACTACCAAGCACTTTTAGTTTGAAAAAAACATTAGCATAACTTTTATTTGAAACAAGGGATACATACTGCCTTGATAAAGTATACACTCAACATGTTGATGCTGTCTTAACAATGATTGTGGAGTCTCTGAAAGCATATATATTTTTTCAGTTCTTTATTTTGAGAGCACAGGAAATCATGCATTTTTAAAGACATACAGCAAGTTATGACACTATTTGCTGAATAAAAAACACATTTGTGTACAATAAATGATTGCACAATACGCATTACTTGGTGAGACAAGGTAAGTTTTTGTGATGTACTGTGGTATATATCTCCTTCCTGCGTGATAAGATAGCTATACAGGTTGGTGATAAGGCCTTTTTGATGGGTTTTTGTCATGCAAAGAATATTAGTGGATTACTAGCAGTTTTTTTTGGCAACTTCTGCACATGCAAAATCCTGTAATTGCAGTTAATGGAAAAAGTCACCTATGGTCAGTGGCGCTATTTAAGTCAGGTCGTGGAACGATCGTATTGCACCTGATACGTACAAGTGTATATAACGCTGCATGCCTGGATTTTCCAGTCTCTTGAAGTTACTAGCTCTGAGTCCAGGTCCAAAGGCTATATTATGCAGATAAGTCGTGAGTGGAAAGAGCAACCGTGTAAGGTCATAATAGAGGGCAGTGAGTTCCCAAACTCATACTGAATTTAATGTGGCTGGGCAGGAGTTATGCACCTGCAGTCTGTCCTGTCTAGTCACCCCAATCCAAAATTGTGGTAGATTGGAACACATTATGATGGACTCCAGGTCTACCCATCTGTGTTTGTTGGGGGCAAATGCCACATCACAATTTGTGTAATTTGCACATCTAAATAGTATGCGTATAGATCCGGTAGTCTGAGTACACCCATCATCAGGTACCTTGATATCCTATGTCGTCTCCCAGCCCATATAAAGTAATCTATTGCACTCTGTAGGTGTGCTAGATCTTTTTAAGTCATTCCTATAGGCAGTGCTTGGACTAAAAATAGAATTCTCTGTAGTACATTAATTTTGATTGAGTACAGTCTACCTATCCAAAAAAAAGGGGTTTCTTGTGCCATTTGACTAAGTTGGTCAGGAGGGTCTTTATTAATGTAGTATAATTGCTATGATAAAAGTTACCTGGATCTGCAGTTAGTGTTACTCCAAAATATCTATGTAATCCTCAGACTATGCCTAGCCCCCAGCGATGCCATGTCATCAGCCGACAAGTTCAGTGGCTTTGCTGTTGACTTGTCCAGGTTAATTTTATAGTCCAATATGTGCCCAAAATTCGTAACGGGCATTCAAACCCTATTTCTACTGACTACAATTTTGATAGATTTATGGTTGCTGAATAATTGCTATCTACACAGACATGTATCCCTCTCTCTAAACTTCAAAAGAGGCTTGTGCTTACAGACAGTCTGATTCCCATGTTGCAGGAAACCAATATTCAGCCATCAAAATATACTTACACAATAAATATCCATTTTTAGCTTTCACACTGATTACTCACTTCCTGTAGTGATTAAAGGGATTATTTTCCATTGTACTGAAATATGCAACTGTATTCTACTGAACTCATCTACAACTACTATGTGAGTAGCTGTTTAACTAACTTTAACTGACTTTATCGTCATTAATCTTCTTTTTGTGTGAGTTTTGGATTTTATCTAGTTTTACCAGTTGTGCCTTTGATATATCAAAGTCACTTATTACTCTTGAAAAAATGAAAAAATAAAGGGCACAATACAAATATGTATAAAATGTTTAATATCAGCCAGGAAAGGCTGAAAAGATCGTCCAGGGTTGCTGTATCTCTCATGCATTTTGGATCTGGACTGACCTTAAGGGCGGGATCAGTCTGATATGCAAATCGTATAGTTTCTCTCGGTAATTGAGCAAGTGAGTTAAAAATTTGAGACCTGAGCAGGGTCCTATCAAAGGGCAATCTATTGAGTTTTCTTTGAGCTTTTGCCAGTTATCAGAGTTTTCATATTCTCTGTTTTAGTTGTAATTCATTTATTTAGGCTCTCCCTAAGTTGATCACATGCTCACTGTGTCAGCTACCCCTCGCTGACAAGACCCAATGAAAACTGAAACAATTGTCCAGGGTCGTTGTATCTCTCATGTAGAGGGAACTTAACTGCATTTATGATCCAAACTGCCCTTCTTTATGAGATCAGTCTGATATGCAAATCATTCAAACTCTCTCTGCAACATCACATTACCTGAGGCCTGGATAAAAGCAGCCACTTTGCACTTTCGACTGCACTTTCTATCTGCACCAGAGGCATAACTAGAAACCACAGGGCCCCGGTGTGAAAACTGCCCTGCCCCCCCCCCCACCCCAACCCCCCTCCGACACTTAATGACTAACATTCAGATACACAAAATGATATGCATACAGATATAAACAGGGGCACACACTGACACATACAGACAAACAGGTACACATACACATGCAGACACGGAACACACAGACACATGTGGATACACAGACACATTTAATGACAAGCATACAAATAAAAACTGTATATACAGATACATAGGAGCACACACTGACACACATGCAAACAGATACACATATAGACATACGGATACCCATACAGACAAACAGATAGACAAAGATACCCGTACAAAGAAATATACAAATACATACACATACTGATACACATACAGACACACAGATATACAGACATTCACACATACACACAGATATACAGATACATACATTCACAAACACACATACACAGATACAGACTCACAGACACACATACAAACAAACATTCACCCAACACACACAAACTGGTAAACATTTTAGTCACCCTCCTGTTTCCTACCTTTAGGTGCAGGAGGGAGAAGTCCCTGGAGTCCAGTGGTTCCTTTCACCTCATTGCTCCTTCAAACCTCTACCCAGCCCCTCTCTTTCCCATAATTCGAAATTCATTTGATTCGCCTTTTCAAACCCTTCTCTGCTAACATTGCCGTTATTTATCACCCCATTGGTTCCCCTCTCCTCTTCCTTGACCACTTTGCTGCCTGGCTACTCTACATCCTCTCTTCTAATATTCCATCCCTAATTCTCTGGACTTCAATATTCCCATTAACCCACCTTTGACCTCAGCAGCCTCTAAACTACTTTCAATTACTTCCTCCCTCGGACTATTGCCGTGGGCTAATTCTCCCACCCTTGTAGCTAGTAATACCCTTGACCTCATCTTCTCATATACATGTACAGTATCTAATATCCGCATCACTCTCTGATCACCGCCTCTTATCATTTGCTCTTGAGTACCCCATCACCCAACAACCTCAGCCTAACCCCCCTTAATTCTATTGACCTCCAGCAGCTGTCAGCTGATATTGATTCACAACTGCTATCCTTCCCTTCTCTCTCCTGTCCATCACTGGCCATCTCCACATATAACACTACCCTCATCTCTGCCTTGAACACTGCAGCCCCACTCCAAACATGCACCTCGAAGAGGGCACGCCCCCAACCGTGGCATACTAAATCAATACGCTACCTGCAAAGATGCTCCCATTGTGCATCCTCCTCATCCTCGTTACATATCCCTGCTCCCTTTCTACTCAAAGCTTCTGGAAAGACTTGTCTTTACCTGTACGTCTCACTTCCTCAATTCCAACTCTATCCTTGACCCTCTTCAATCTGGCTTCCGCCCTCTCCACTCTACTGAGACTGCTGTTATCAAAGTTACTAACGACCTAATCGCAGCTAAATCCAAAGGCCACTACTCCATACTAATTCTTCTTGACCTCTCTGCTACCTTTGAAACTGTTGATCATGCTCTCCTTCTTCAAACTCTTCAATCACTGGATCTCTGTGACTCCGTCCTCTCTTGGTATTCCTCTTATCTCTCCCGACGCTCATTAAGCGTCTCCTTTTCTAATGATACTTCCTCCCCTCGTCCTGTCTTGGTTGGAGTCCCCCAAGGCTCTGTCCTTGGTCCCCTTCTTGTCAGGGCTCCGCGGGCAGCGGTGAGGGGAGGCTGCAATCCTTTCGCAGCACTCACCCTCGGTCCGTCGCTGCCCGCGGTCCACCCTCCACTTACCGGTCGGCGAGCGTATCCTTGACACGCCACTCGCGTCCTCCTCTCCTCCTCCCAGCGGCAGCATGTCTAATGCTGCACGCTGGGAGCCGGCACTGATATCAGTATGCCGGGGTCACTCACATGACCCGGCGTTAAAGCGACAGCGCAACAATCACAGTGGGGGGTATAGATATCCCCCACGTGTGTTTGTTAATTCTGATTGGAAGTTATCTGATTGGAAGAATTAAGGCAAGGATATTTATACTTCCCTTTCCTGTCTCTCAGTGCCCTGTTGTGGTCTTTGCTTACTAGTATTGATACTGAACTTGTGTTTTCTGGTTACGTACTCTCTGGCTTGTTAATCTGACTTTGTGACTTTCTCCTACCCTTTGACCTCGGCTTGTTTCTCGTTATTTTGTTTTCTGGTTTCCCTTACTCGGCTTGTCTCCTGACTATTCTGTGTGTGCTTAGCCCGGCCACTCTAAGGTCCGGTACTGCACCTTTTCTGTGTGTGTGTGTGTGTTAGCGTGTTGGGTTCCCGGAATCGTGACATTACAACAGGGCCATAATGGAACTTGCTGACATACCACAGCTCCTAGTTAATCAGGAGGCTAGAATGGATGGCTTGGACCACCGTATGGATCAGTTTGCTCAAGCTTTGCAAACCATACTGGCTCGTACTGCACACTTGCAGCCTGCCGTTCAGGAGGCTGCTGCTGCTGTGCCCGAACCCATTGCCACTCCAGTACCCGTTCCTGCTCATGTAGTTCATATGACACCGCCACAGCGCTATAGTAGTGACCCAGCATTGTGTCGTGGTTTCCTCAACCAAATCGACATCCATTTGGTGATGAGTCCACATTCCTATCCCACTGACAGATCCAAAATTGCCTTTTTGATAAACCACCTGTCTGGGAGAGCTTTAGCATGGGCAAACCCCATGTGGGAGAATATGTCTCCTATGTCCTTTGCAGATTTTTTGTCAGCATTCATGGACAGGCAGAATTAATGTTGTAAAGGCTTACCTGATTCCCAGATGGAGCTATGTATTCCGTATGTTACCATTGAAAATGCCTAAACCATGGCTCATGATGATTCAATCAGCCTTAGATAAATATATATGGCTGGGGAAAAAACCTAGGGTCAACAAAATAATTCTGAACCTAAAGCCTAAATTAGGAGGGATGGGAGTTCCCGACATTACTGATATATATGAATCTTGCTCATTGGCGCATATTATATCCTCTATGAAAGAGAGCTCTAGGGGAGAATCATGGGCAAAAATTGAGGCTAGAAAAGTGCAAGTTCCGGAATTAATGGCTCTATTTTGGAATATACACAAGTGTGAGAGAGTCGATATGGGTTTAATTCTAAATAATTTATTGGCCCAGTGGAGAATCTGGAAAAAAAGATTTAAAATTATAAACAAAATTATTATTGATCTACCCCTGTACGTAATGTCCACTAACATTGAGGATCTTTATCTTGAACCATGGTCAAGTAAAGGCATTAATAGAATAAATCAGCTATTCCAACAACAACTGATTAGACCTTTTGAAGAGATCAAACAAGCTTTCTCCCTTTCCTATAGAGAAAGATTTACGTACTTAAGGTTAAACATTTTTTAATGAGACACAGAATAGTGGAGATATCTGAGGAATTACAAATTTTCTTGAATCTACTAAATATCAGATATAGTAAAAACTTGTAGCAAATATAAGTCAACCCCTGAATTTCCAGCCTTAAAAGCTTGGGAAAAAGACCTACAAATCAGTATTACGATAAACGAATGACTTAAGGCCAATAGTGCAGTAATGAAAGCTTCACATT
Organism: Pelobates fuscus; assembly: GCF_036172605.1. NCBI lineage: Eukaryota > Metazoa > Chordata > Amphibia > Anura > Pelobatidae > Pelobates > Pelobates fuscus. Next base: position 211,439,726 of record NC_086318.1, on the reverse strand, counting down.
GTTTAAATCTATCGGAAAGTCATTATAAGGTTATTAATAGATGGCACTATGTCCCAGCTAAATTAGCAAGAATATATCCAGGAATGCAATATCCCTGCTGGTATTGTGCTTCCTTTAGAGCAGATTATGTTCATATATGGTGGTCGTGTCCGATTATATCTCAATTATGGCAAAAGGTAGAGAAATTCTGCAGGGAAGAAATAGAGGTGGATCTTGATTTTACTTGTAGTTCCATGATATTACATATTGGTTGGCCTATAATTCCAAAGGATAAAAAAGAAATAATTATCCACATTCTTATAGAAACTAAAGCCACTCTTGCAAGATTTTGGAAAACTTCAGACTCCCCGTCTTGGGAGATGATAAAACACCAGGTCCTGAATAATTGTATAATGGAAATAGGGATACTGAGACAAGATAATTATTTTAATCCACAAATTGATCTATAGCAGAAATGGATTGTAAAATTAGGAAGAAGAAGTGAGACTTAACACACATTAAGGTTTATACGGTTGGGAATTCTAAATGGGGTAGTGGAACCTGTGCATACATTTCCAAGAAATCCATAGTTTTACGGAGCCTGTTGGGTAGAAAGAATGACTGTTAAGTATTCTTTTCTAGGCTCCCAGGAGTAATACGTGACTAACTCTTAGCAAGGGGCAGTGTTTTTATCTTTTTTTTTTTTCTGTGTGAATGAGTATACGTTTTTGTGTTTTTGTGTTTCTCTATATTTTTTTATAAGATTAATACAGGCAGGTAGGAAATTTCATCAAAAGTATAAATATATAAGGAAGAGACATTATGGAAGGAGAGGGGGGAGAGAGAAGGAGAAAAAAAGAAAAGGGGCTTTTAGGAATTATGGTATACATTTAAAACTTTTTCTCCTCTCTGTCCTGAAAATTATTGAAATGTGATTGAATTGTAATGTTTTTACATATACCTCATGTCATTTCCCTTTTAATGTCTAAATGTTCAATGTTCAAGAGCAAATTGTCTTTTGTAATATTGTATGTGAACACCTTTTTCTCCCCCCAAAAAAAAGAAAAAGGGAGAAAAAAATAGAAAAAAACTTTTCAATAAAGATTAAATATTTAAAAAAAAAAGTAAGTGCTTTCGTGCAAATACTCATAGAACAGTAATAGCAAGGGAGTACAGATAAGACATAGGGATGAGCGTCATGTACACATAACAAATAAGTTTCAAGGTAAGAGAGAACAAAATGATTAGAGTAGAGACATCTCAGGTGGGGGCTCTCTGCTCCCGGAACTTAGACATATATGGTCTTAAGTGTTGTTTAAGCATCAAGCATTTCCTGAGTCCAAGTTAGCCAATTTTAATATAGGATATCATTATATTACACCTATAAGCTTGAGCCTTGGAAACAAGATAAATTCTATCACACTGTCTGGGAGGGAGAGGGACAAGAGAGGCCCCGGAGGAGCTCTTTCTTGTAGCTCCACCATGTTCCTCTCACGAGACCCCGCGTGTTGCCATGGCAATACTCCTGGTCTCGTGAGAGTGAACTCTAGCCCCACCCTCACTCACACACCCTTACTCATACACACACTGCACTCCTGACATTTACAGCACCCTCACTCATACACACACACTGCACCCCTGACACTCACAGCACCCTCAATCACCCACACCCACTGCACCCCTGACATTCACAGCACCCTCAATCACACACACCCACTGCACCCCTGACACTCACAGCACCCTCATTCATACACACAGCACCCTCACTCACACAATCAGCACGCTCACTCACAAACACACATACTGCACCCCTGACACTCACAGCACCCTCACACACACACACTGCACCCCTGACACTTACAGCACCCTCACTCACACACACACACACACACACACACACACACACTGCACCCCTGACACTAACAGCACCCTTACTCACACACACTGCACCCCTGACACTCACATAACCCTCATTCACACACACAGTGCACGCCTGACACTCACAACACCCTCACACACACAGTGCACCCCTGACACTCACAGCACCCTCACACACACACACATAGCACCCTCACTCACACACAGCACCCTCACTCACACACTGCAACCCTCACTTCCACACAGCATACACACTCTGCACCCCTTACCCACACAGCACCATTACACAAACACTGCACCCCTCTTGCACACACTACAACCCTCACAAACACACCCATTGCACCGTCACACAAACACTGCACAATACTCTTTCCTGGCATTTTTGTCTCTTGGTATCCCATCTATGGAGACACCAGAGACAGATTTCAAGCAAACACAGTGCAAGCATGTTATTAAATTTGCTTGCGCTGTGCAGAACAAATACATGGCCTTTTCCTCATACTAGAGGTCTTCAGCAGAGCTCTGCGCATGGTCTGCTCTGGAAGAGCATTGATCCAACATGCTCACTTTGTGATGAGGTGTGCTTGTCATTGGTGTATTTAAAAAAACAAAAATTCCCAGTCCGTCCCTGCTCAGACGTAATTATAGCAATTTATAAAAACTGCAATAATTACCACTGTAGGGTTAAGGCTGATGGGAGTTCTGCTTCAATCCATATCTGTGGTAACGGCAAGTGCAGAAGAATATCATTATTGGAGGATGAACTTCAGGTTAAGGAGGACTAAATATCTACTAAATGTTAAGAAAATCATTTAGTACTGATGCAGGACCCAGGATCTACAGGACTACAGGTGCCATACCTATTCACTCCTTCAATTAATTTAAATTTGTTTAGTATGAATGCTGAACCTTCAGATGCATCCATCTTTGCACCTTCATTTACAAAACATGCAGATCTTTATTTAGATAACTGCCTTATTAATGGGTTCATCTAAATGTTTTCGTAGGATGCATCATAGCTAAAAAAAAAAAAAATCAAACATTACATTCTTACTTTATTAATCTACAATTATGCAAATGTGAACTAATAGATATCATTTTTAAAATTAACTAATCCTGAGGTGTGGGAGTCACAGAATTATGCAGATTATGCAGATGCACAACCATCTTTAAAAACTAGATTAAGTGTATCCTATCTGGCTTAATCATCCAATCACATACTGTGCACAAATCAAGAAAAAAAGGTTAATTAAAATTCAGCACTTTGGGTTAAAAGGGATCTTACATGAGGAATAAAATGAGATCAGAATGAACATGTGTTCTATTGAAAAATGCAACTCTGACTTGTCTGCAATGCTTATGACAAAAGACAAGCTCTTTGAAAATAGGAAAATAGAAAGAAAACAAAAACATCACATATACATACGTATAGGTCTATATTGTTCAGCATAAACTGTCATAACATTTCATGTTTATTGTTAAAATGAACAAATTTTACACACATAAACAGAATAAAAAGAAGACGTTAACGACTATATAAAAAAAAAAAAGTGAGCAGTAATAATGCAAACAACCCACACCCTATTAATTCAAATGGAAAGATACATTGAATATAGTGTCATGGGAAAAAGAAAGTACACTCTCTTTGAATTCTATGGTTTTGCATATCATAACTTAGCAGGTATTAAAATTAGGTAAATACAACCTCATGTGAACAACAACACATAACATATTACACCAAATCATGATTTACATAAAAAACAAATCTCCTCCTGAAGGAAGAAATATATTAGGATACAAGAGATACCACAAAAGCAAAAAAGATATTGAACAAAATCAGGGTCACATTGGGCTTCAGGTCACGTGACCATGAGCTAGGAAAACAAATTATGTATTTCACTTTGTGCTGTAATGGCAGATGTGAGGCGGTTCTAATTCTTTTATAATTCCTTATTATAAATGTAGATTACCGGGCCTCCCATTCGATTTTCCATATTGATGATTTATTTTCTTCCAATAGCCTACTGCCTTTCGATCAACTAAAATAAAAATATAAATTGAGTTTAATTGATGCCCAAACACATGAGAGACTTGTGACAACAATTAGTGAACATTTCACTCTTTCCGATCAGGATCTGAACTTGTTGAAATTAGATATGTCTAAACTAGAAAAAAATGATTTAATGGACCCTGGTCGAAAACAAAGCATCTCCGTGTGTTATAATATTTTTGCAGGTGACATGTATGATAAATTGAATTACATGATGAGATGGGAAAGTGAGTTGGGTGGGATATACACAGTAGAAGAGTGGAATAATTTCTTATTATCATTAAAAGGTATCACTCAATGCACAAATCATTTGGAACCCACTACAAATTAATTTATAGATGGTACCTAACCCCTTTCAAACTTCTTAAATTAAACCTTAGTGAAAACAATAAATGTTGGAGAAACTGCGGTCACACTGGTACATTGTTCCACATCTTCTATTTGTGTCCCAAAATCAAATCTTATTGGTTGAACATACTTTTATTAGTTGATCAAATTTTAGAATTTGATGTAGTTTTATCCACGTGTATTTGTTCCTGTAAACAAATTCCATATAACATACCTAGGTATAAACAAATTATGCTAGGCCATCTTTTGATCTCAGCAAATTCCATCATCTCCCGACACTGGAAATTACTCACTATTCCAGCTGTGGGTGAGGTTTTATCTGCAGTATTTAAAAGTAAAAGGTGTGAACCATTTATATTTACATGTATACTGAAGCATGAATGGTCCTTGTGGGAAGATGATGTGAAAAAAGAATACAGACTTTAACCATGTTCCCACCTTACTGAATACTTTTTCTGCTTACTGTTTTTTTTTTTGTTTGTTTGTTTGTTTTAGTACTAGGCTATAACTAATTTATTTTTACTTCTGTACATATTTTACTTGAACCATATATATAGGAAATAAAATGTGTATGTATATTTGTTTATTTTTTACAATTGTAAAATTGTTATTGTTTTTCTGACATGTAAAACACAACGGTGGGTGGGGGGAGGGAAGGGGACCAGAAGGAAAGAAGAGAGGTGGTAAGGGAGGGAGGGGGGCAAGTATTGTCCAAAGTTTCATGGCTATGGCAAGTACTGGCAGTGCAGTGATCATTCACATCGTGGGTACACTTGACACATTCAAAAATACAACCTTGTAGGAAACAACAGTTGGTAGTACATTATGAGGTACAGAGTTCTTTATTTGGGGTGTGCCAATCACCATGCGTCCCAAGTTTCCCAGGCCGCTAAGGTTATCTGTTTGGGGGGGAATTATTGTTTAAGTAGTGTTCATATATCTTTTGGTTATCCAATTCTGATAGCACTGTCACTACAGATGGGGTGCGGTTGGATGTCCAAGCTCGTTCAATTATGTGTTGAGCCATTGAGACAGTGTGATAGATCATTTTTTTGATATGTTGAGGTGTTGCAGGTGGAATGTACAGGAGTAAGTAAGTGAGTGGGTCATTAGTCAGTTCGATGTGTATGAGTTCTAGTAGAACTGTCCTTATGTCTTCCCAGAAGGGTTGGATTAGCGGGCATTGCCACCATATTTACAGTACGGATCCTATGTTTGAGTTACATCTTCAACAGGTCAGGGGCTAGCAGGTCGGGGGCCATCGGTATATAATTTTCATGTGTTGTTCCAGGAGTGTAGCAGATTTGTCTTTTTGGGGAGACAACTATGTTTTCCCAATGTTGTTGTGTAATCTCGTTTTTGAGTTCATTTTTCCACTGTTTTGCAGGCGTGGCTTCTGGTAGCGGTATGTAATCTAAAAGTAATCGGTAGCACATAGAGATTGGCTTACATGATGCAGGTAAACGTTTGTTGATACATATGTTTTCCCAGATAGTGAGGGTGTTAGTGTCTGTTTGTTGTTGTTGGGGAACTTGAGGGTCATTTTTATGCTAGAAGGATTGCAATTGTCTGTATGAGAATTGCGAGGTTTGTGGAATACTGTGTTTTGTCCGGAGGGTGGTAAAGTCTTTGAACTGTGTTCGTGCGTAAATTTCGGTCAGGTGTGTGAGGCCATTCTCATGCCAAGGTTTGGCGTGGAAGGTGGGGATGCAGTATGTGGGGGCCCATATGGGGATAGCCTGGAAAATTTGCGAGTACTGTTGCTTAATTTGGGTCTTCGCATGTCCCAGACTTGCAGTAACAGGGATATCTGGGCTGGTACATTTGGTTATGACCCTCTGAACCATTTTAAAGTAGGATTGCGGCATACGAAGTGCTAGGGTTCTGAAGATGTGATGTAACCTTGGGACTATGGACACCTTTGTTGCCACTATCCTTTTTAGTCCATGTAAGGAAGAGGGGGCCCCATTTTGTTAAGATTTGCTTACAGTCGTTCCATACTCTGATATAGTTCCCTGTGCTTAGGTCGGCAGCTCTCCTGGTGAACATAAAAGTATTTTATGTTGTCCTTTCTCCATTCGAATGGGTAGGTCGTGTGTAGTGTTGCTACCACGGAGGAAGGGAGACCTATTCCCATGGCTTGGGTTTTTGGAGTGTTCAGGGAATTATGCAAATGTGAACTAATAGATATCATTTTTAAAATTAACTAATCCTGAGGTGTGGGAGTCACAGAATTATGCAGATTATGCAGATGCACAACCATCTTTAAAAACTAGATTAAGTGTATCCTATCTGGCTTAATCATCCAATCACATACTGTGCACAAATCAAGAAAAAAGGTTAATTAAAATTCAGCACTTTGGGTTAAAAGGGATCTTACATGAGGAATAAAATGAGATCAGAATGAACATGTGTTCTATTGAAAAATGCAACTCTGACTTGTCTGCAATGCTTATGACAAAAGACAAGCTCTTTGAAAATAGGAAAATAGAAAGAAAACAAAAACATCACATATACATACGTATAGGTCAATAGAGGCCATAGTCAATAGAGGCCATAGTCCTTTATTATTTGCATAAGGGGGGGATGGTTTCAAAGGGGTCTGAGATGTAGAGTAGGATGTCGTCTGCAAAGGCGCTGATTTTGTATTCTGTAACTTTCACCTTTATCCTGTGTATGTGGGGGTGTCCTCTAATGGCGCGTAGAAGGGGCTCCAGGGCCAGTACATACAAGAGGGGGGACAGTGGGCAACCTTGTCTCATCCCGTTGGTGATGGTAAATAGGTTGGACTTAGAGTGCCTTGCAAAAGTATTCACCCCTCTTGACATTTTTCGTGTTTTGCTTCCTAACAACCTGGAATTAACATGGATTGTTTGAGGATTTGCATCATTTAATTTACAGAACATGCCCACAACTTTGAAGATTTTTTTATTTTTTTTATTGTGAAGCAAACAACAAATAGGACAAAATAACAGAAAAGGTCAATGTGCATAACTATTCACCCCCCTAAAGTCAATACTTTGTGGAGCCACCTTTTGCGGCAATCACAGCTTCAAGTTTCTTTGGATAAGTCTCTATGAGCTTGCCACATCTTACCACTGGGATTTTTGCCCATTCCGCCATGCAAAACTGCTCCAGCTCCTTCAAGTTGGATGGTTTGCGCTTATGAACAGCAATCTTTAAGTCTGACCACAGATTTACTATTGGATTGAGGTCTGGGCTTTGACTAGGCCATTCCAACACATTTACATGTTTCTCCTTAAAAAACTCAAGTGTTGCTTTAGCAGTGTGTTTGGGGGAATTGTCCTAGCCTCAAATTGCGCACAGAGTGGTACAGGTTTTGCCCAATAATATCCCTGTATTTAGCACCATCCATCTTTCCCTCAACTCTGACTAGTTTCCCAGTCCCGGCTGCTGCAAAACATCCCCACAGCATGATGCTGCCACCACCATGTTTCACTGTGGGGATGGTGTTCTTTGGGTGATGTGTTGGGTTTGCGCCAGACATAGCATTTTCTTTGATGGCCGAAGAGTTCAATTTTAGTCTCATTAGACCAGAGCACCTTCCTCCATACATTTTAGGAGTCGCCCACGTGCCTTTTCGCAAACTCAAAACGTGCCATTTTGTTTTTTGCTGAAAGTAATGGCTCACTTCTGCCCACTCTGCCATAAAGCCCACCTCTATGGAGCGTACGGCTTATTGTCGTCCTATGTACAGATACTCGTTGCGTTGATTGGCGTACTGTCGGGCTGACCCCGGGTGCCGATGCATGCTGTCTGACTGTGCCACTAGCTCCTTGCGACGACCTCCCCCTGCTTCCAACTCGTCTCCTCCTCCTCTCTGTCTCCCCATCTGAACTTTCGCCCTGTTCTTCTTCTTGCCGAGCGGGCACCCACGTGACATCCATGGACGCATCGTCATCATCAACCGCTTCACTTGTATCTGACAACTCAGCAAAGGGAGCAGCAGTGGGTACAACATCATCATCATCACACCGTACGTCCATGTGTGTAATGCTGCCTGCCTGAGATATATCCCTGTTATCTACATCCTCTGGCAATAATGGTTGCGCATCACTCATTTCTTCAAACGGATGTGTAAATAACTCCTCTGACATACCAAGTGAAGCGGCTGTGGTGCAAGTGTTGGTGGCGGCGGCAGGCGGGTGAGTGGTATCTTGAGATGTGCCCGAAGCTAAGCTGGAGGAGGATGGTACGTCAAGGTTCCGAGCGGAAGCTGTAGAAGATTAGGTGTCCTGTGTTAGCCAGTCAACTATGTCCTCAGAACTTTTCAAGTTCAGGGTACGTGGCCTCTGAAAACTGGGCATTATTCTAAGGCAAAAGGGAATCACAGCACCACAACCACGATGGCCCCTGCGGGGTGGCCTGCCTCTGTCTGTCATTTTTTTTTGGATTAGTGGTACTATGTGTGCAAGCTACTGTGCGACCAGATATGAGTGGCACTGTGCAGTGGCAGAGGTTGGCAGAGTACACGCTGAAGGCCTGACACCCGCTTTAAGGACACTGACTGCTATTAGCTTACAGTGAAAAACTTTTTTTCTTTTTAAAGGCACGCTATAGTGACACCAGATATGAGTGGCAAAGTGCACTTGCAGAGATTGGCAGAGCACACGCTGAAGGCCTGACACCCGCTTTAAGGACACTGACTGCTATTAGCTTACAGTGAAAAACTTTTTTTATTTTTAAAGGCACGCTATAGTGACACCAGATATGAGTGGCAAAGTGCACTTGCAGAGGTTGGCAGAGTACACGCTGAAGGCCTGAGACCCAGACGCTTGCAGACAACTAACTGCTATTCAATCTATTACAGTGAAAAAAAAAATTGTTTTTAAATGCAAGCTTAAGCTATTGTGACAACAGATATGAGTGGTGGCACTGGGCAAGTGGGCACAGTATCCACTGTGAGCCTGACACAGAAGCTGGCAGGCAGGCAACTGCAATTACATTACACAAAAAAAAAAAAAAAAAGCAGACTGATGTTCTAGCCCTAAAAGGGGCTTTTTGGGGTGCTGTCCTTACAGCAGAGATCAGATGAGTCCTTCAGGACTGTAGTGGACACTGAATACCCTAGCCTAGCTATCAATTTCCCTATCAAATGAGCAGCAGCTACACTTTCCCTCCTCTATCTAAGAATGCAGCTTCAGAATGAATCTAAAATGGATGCTGTACAGGAGGTGGGAGGGTCTGGAAGGGAGGGTCTGCTGCTAATTTGCTGGAATGTGTCTGCTGACCGTGAGGCACAGGGTCAAAGTTTAATCAATGATGATGAATAGGGGGCGGATCGAGCCGCGCATGTGTTCGCCCGCCGCGGCGAACGCGAACACGCTATGTTCGCCAGGAACTATTCGCCAGCGAACAGTTCGGTACATCACTAGCGAAGAGCTTTATATTGTGAGAATCAAGCAAGCAAGACCCAGACCTACACTTTGATGCATAGTATGTCTCTGAAGTATTAAAAATGTAGGCACAGTCGCAGTTTAGAAATTGCCCTTCAAGTTGGAGCTGGCTAGAGTGGAGTTTCAGCCGTGGACATTTTTAGTGGCAGCTGGGATAGCTGAATGTTTTGATATAAGATTTGTGTAGGTGGGCTTCAAAATGAGAGAGTGGTGGCAGTTTAGAAATCATGTCCTGATTTTGTCAGCTTTTGCCCGCTCCCACTCTAGTTTTGAACATTTTGCCATTCATTCCTATGGGACCAATTTCGCCACAAGAACGACAATATTCTGTGAATCAATCGGCGAAACGTTCCACAAAGTAATAGCAATCCAATCGGGAACAATCCGCACGTTTCGGTATATTACTGTCTATGTAGTGTAAAAACTCTGGGAGAAATTAGGGTGGTAAATTTGTCTATAATAAAAATAAGAACTAGAAAAGCTACAATTTCTGGGGAAATTGTGTGAAGTGTTCTTGCCTCCACCAGTAGTCTACAACTGGAGTGGGCGGAGTAACTGTTATTATTTATTTGTATAGCACATTTAATTGCGTATGGCCTCCCAGAGTAATCTCTCCCTTACATACCTGTCTCTTGCTCTCTCCTATGGGATAGTGCTTTGCTCTCTTCTCCAGCTCTGCTTCACTCCTACCTGATATTTCCTATCCTAATGTTTCTAATACCCCACCTCCTATAGACTGTAAGCTCATTTGAGCAGGGTTCTCTTCAACCTATTGTTCCTGTAAGTTTTCTTGTAATTGTCTTATTTATTGTTACATCCCCCCTCTCAAAATATTGTAAAGCGCTACGGAATCTGTTGGCGCTATATAAATGGCAATAATAATAATAATAATAATAATTGCAACGTTGTTGCCCAAAGTGCTTCACAGTTACATTAAAACATACATTTATAAAAACATTAGCAGGTGTACAAAAGGCCCTGTCTATGACATCACTTGCTGCTCCAGCCTGGCACAGGTCAGAGTATTTTGGCGGTTGCCATCTTGAAATGGTCGTATTTTAAGAACGACGATATTCCGTGAACCATTCGGCAAAATGTTCCACAAAGTAAGAGCAATCCGATCGGGAACAATCCGCACGTTTCTGTGTACTACTGTCTATGTAGTGTAAAAACTGTGGGAGGAGTAAGGGTAGTAAATTTAGCTATAATAATAAGAATAATATATATATGTGAGATAACAGTAAGTGGTCTTGCTATGCAAGAACACTTAATAATATATATGTGAGATAACATTAAGTGGTCTTGATATGCAAGAACACTTAATTACAGATCATGTGACACTTAGATTGCACACAGGTGGACATCATTTCACTAATTATGGGACTTCTGAAGGTAATTGGATGCACCATAGCTTTTTATGGGCTTCATAACAATGGGGATGAATACATACGCACATGCCAATTTTCTGTTTTCTAATTCTATTAAATAGTTTTATGTATATTCACTTCACCAACTTAGACTATTGTGTTCTGATCCTTCACATAAAATTCAGATTAATAAAACATTGAACTTAAGGCTGTAATGTAAAAAAGTAGGTACAAAGTCAATGGGGTGAATACTTTTGCAAGGCACTGTAAATCACAATTGTAGTAGTTGAGCTGATGGGGCTGGGTATAGGGCAAATACTTGTCTCACAGTGTGTCGTGGAAACCCGTATGCCTATAGTGTGCGCCACAGGAAGGGCCAGCTGAGGCAGTCAAATGCTTTTTCCGCATCTAATGCCAGCAGTAGCCTGCCACCTCTGGTACCCCTGAGGCCCTCCAGGATCAATGGTAGCTTGCAGGTATTGTCCAGTCCCTTCCTACGCTGTATAAACCCCTTTTGGTCATCCCATATGATCTTAGATCTTTGCGTCCGTGTTCAGCAACTAAATGGGGCAGTAGTTTTTGCACAGATCTGGAGACTTATCTGGTTTTGGTTTGGTCACTACTCAAGCCAGGAGCATCTCGGCGGCAAAGCAGAGGCACACTGTGGTACACTTTAAGTAGGTGTGGAGCCAGCTCCCCTGCATATAGTTTGTAATAGGCATTTATTAGGCTGTCTGCCCCTCATTATTTCCCACTCAGCAACCCCGCAATAACCCTAGTACTTCCTTAAGTTCGAGAGGTTTGAGCAGCTTGTCTGCTTGTGCCTGGGTGATTTGGGGAAGATTAGCTTTTGCAAAATAACTGTCAAGGTTCTCCTCGCTAGCATTGTAAATACCTCTTGAGGATTTCTGGTTGTATTATTTATAATAAAACTCAGCAAATTCCTGACTAATATCAGAGGGGATAATTTTTTTGCTGCTGTCCTCGCCCACTATGTGGGCGATTTTGGAGCTGGAGTATCTGGTACAGAGTCTAAAGGCCAGTTATTTAGTGGCTTTGCCACTGTTATGATATGCATTAGCTCTCAGTTTGTGGAGTAGGGTTTTGGTTTTCTCTGCATTAAGTTCAGTGAGGCGTGCGTAGAGTAGCGTTTAGTTTAGCCGCTAACTCTGGGGAGGGTTGCATTTTATTCTGTTTAGTGGTTATGCATATTTGTTTATGGCAGTCTAGGAGGTTAGTTTGGTGTTGCATTTTCATGAAGGAGGATCGTTTGATGTGTAATCCCCTTATTACCACTTTATGTGCTGAGCAGACTGTAAAATCTGACACCTCTTCAACTGAATTCATTTTAAAGTATGCTTGAAGTGCGTCCGACAGCAGGGAGTCGTTTAGTCTCCAGTAGCCCCGTCCCTTAAATTGAAAAGCATCAAGGAGGTCCAGGTAGACCGGGCCATGGTCTGACCATGTGTGGTCTATCTAGGAAAAGGGCATCTATATGTGTATACGTGTTGTGTGCCCTGGAATAGAATGAATAGTCTCTATCCCCCAGGTACAGCTATCTCCAGGCATCATACAGAATGATAAAAAGACACAAGTATTATTATGGCGCTGAATTATAAAACAACAATAATTACTAATAAGCAGCACTATATACAGTGAAAAAGCTCAATCACCTATACTAAGACAATACAGAAATAAAGTGCGCTGTGCCTTTAAGACCCAAAATAATTTTTAAACAGTGAAAACAATTAGTGCAATATTGTACAGATAAAGTGATTAAGTGCATCAGATGTGCAACACACTTACAAATATAAATATAAGTATACAAAATGTGCAAAAATCTTTTAGTGCAACAATTTTGTGCAATAAAAAACCAATACTTAACTTTCCCAATTTATGGAATTTGCTTTAAAACTTCTGTCAGCAATCCAATATGTGTCTCAAAAAGAGAAGGGAAAATGCACAATCATAGGATAATATGTTAATATATAAAAATTAAGAAAATATAAACCAAAACACTCACAAGGGTAGAGCAATCAAGTCTGCTCTAAACTTTGATGGCTTCTCATGCAATGATGCAGACTAAAAACTGTGGTGAAGTTGAAATCCTTTATTGATTCTTCTAAAAATCGCAATATCTGGCAGGTAAGTCCCTCTTTGGCTTTTTCCTCCTTATGGTAAGTGCTATGCTATGCAGTCTCTCTTTCGGCGCCGGCTTTACAGAGTCTCTGTGTGCTGAAAAGACTTCCTGGTTCCAAACACTTCCGTGAGGCGGGGTTAGTGGCCGTCTAGAGTAATGACGTCAGAGCATGATGACGCGTTTCGCCGAGGGGTTTGGCATCATCAGATCATTTTGGTCTATCAGTTTAGTAAACAATTTGCTCAAGGTCTCAGACCTCCGTTTGCTATTACCTGTAAGAGTAGCGGTTGTGTCAAGAGTGGGTGATTGGATACAATTAAAGTCCCCGCACATTATTAAATTACCCTGTTTAATATTATCAATGTTGCGATGGAGCATTTGCAGGTAGTTTCTGGGGTTTTCATTTGGAAAGTAGGCAGCCACTAACGTTAGCTGAGCATTGTTAAACAGTCCCACCAGTATGATATACCTGCCACTGGGATCTATACATTGGCGTTGGGAGGTATAGGCTACATTTTTGTGTATCAGAATGGATACCCCTTTGGATTTGGTAATTGCTAGGGGGTGATATTGCGTGGGGTATTGTTTGGTGAATATGGCCAGGGTACGGTCTTTTCTGAAGTGCGTTTCCTTGATATAGGCTATATCTACCCCTTGTTTGGTCAAATCTCTGAGGAGCAACCTGCATTTACCGGGAGTATTTAACCCCTTAACATTATGAGAAACTAGTTTCATGTTGTTTCAATCTGGGGTGATGTTTGCATACAGTGCAGGCTCCTATAGGGAGCTCATAGGGAATCTGCCCTTGCTTGGTATAAGAGGGTGCACGCTTGAGGGCTTGTCCGTGATGGACCCATCTGGCTAGTGAGATTTGGGTGAAATGGTCTATATCTTTCTGGATCTGAAGGCTAGGGGAAGACACATAGGGGGTAAACTTGGGGGTAGGGGGCAACAAATTTGTGGGCAACATGCCCCGTCCAACTCCTCATCTAGGAGCCAAGGTGTGCCGAGAGAACCTCGGTCGCATAGTGCAGGGTTTGTAGTGATGAGCCTCGCCATAGGCAGGTAGTTCAGCTGTGGCAGTAGGGGTGCGGAGCATTGGAATGCATCTGAGGTGCAATAATAGCAGAGAGCATATTATCTCCTGTGGTGAAATACAGGGGCAGAAAACTTGGATGTTACATTGGGTGCAGGAATTAACCCTAGCAGTCTAGCCGAAGCCCCTTGTAAAACAGTATAGGGGTATGGCAGTACGTGTCCCTCCTGCGTAATAGGTAGGCTATACAAATCTTTGAGTTGAATTTTTTTTTCGGGACTGATTATCCACAAGTACCTATACAGAAGTGATCAATTGAGCAACACTCTAATCAAACTGTACAAACTTGCAGATTGCAGCGATATTATAAGTGCATGAGTACATAGAGTAAACGCTGAATGGTCATTCAAATCTTTGAGTTGAAAATGTCTTTTGTGACTGACTATCCACAAGTATTTATACATACATGATCAAATGAGCAACACTCTAGTCAAACTGGCGCCAATTCCGCAATCTATGGAAAGAGTAGTGGATTGACTCACTACCTACATGTAATCAGCTCACATCTAGAATCTATGTAGAATCTGTGTACTGATTATACTCATGTCTTAGTCTCTATAGTATTGTATTATCCTTTTATACTGAGACAGACATTATACATCGATAACATAAAATGCTATCTGTAGCAATAATTAACTCTACTAAGATATGTTTGTATCTATTTTTTTAATCTATTTTGTAGCTCGCAAGGTACAGATACCAGATTATTACGCTGTATCATTGAGAAGCTAAGATTCTGTACCTTTGACTACAAACTAGCCTCTTCCACTCTACCTATGGTAGATTTCTGATTCATTTACACAATAGACATCGTCTTGTTTAATTGCTTTATTGACCTGTGCTAAAATATAGGTCTTACAATTACGTGTTTTATATTCCTCTATATATCTCTTTTTCTCCTATTTCTAACCCTTTAAAGGACCACTATAGTGCCAGGAAAACATACTCGCTTTCCTGGCACTATAGTGCCCTGAGGGTGCCCCCACCCTCAGGGACCCCCTCCCACCGGGCTCTGGGGAGAGGAAAGGGGTCAAAACGTACCTTTCTCCAGCGCCGGGCGGGGAGCTCTTCTCCTCCGATCCTCCTCCTCTCCTCCCATCAATCAATCTTTCCTATGGACGCTTGCGTGCTCTTACTGAGATTTTCACAGTGAGAATCACGCAAGCGCCTCTAGCGGCTGTCTAGCGGCTGGATTAACCCATTTATAAACATAGCAGTTTCCCTGAACTGCTATGTTTATTAAAAAAAATGGGTTAACCCTAGCTGGACCTGGCACCCAGATCACTTCATTAAGCTGAAGTGGTCTGGGTGCCTAGAGTGGTCCTTTAACACCTTAGCGAGTCTCTCCCTTATTTGTCTTTTTCATCCTATGTCTTTTGATATAAGTTCATCTTTCCAAGGTTAAACCAGGACTACATTACAAAAGGTTTATTTCTGTGTATGGACTCATAGGATATATATTAGTAATTTGAGAGACTATATGCGTGAATATACTACTGGGACCAGAAGCAATAGACTTTTCTATGTTTTTATATATGGCACTAGATATGAGTAATACATTTTGGTAAAATCAATTAAAACAAGACGGTTTGCCCCTCACATACATACCTATTGCTAACTTTTAGGGTCTAAATAGTTATGCTCTGTAGCGGAGTAGAGGTACGATCCAAGGTAGCTCCGCTGGTAGACAGGAACAACAATCCAATACAGGTATCAAACGGGTAGCGTGGTTACAATCCCTTCCCTCCAAGAACTAGACGACACATAGCTTGGAGGTCAACTGTCAGCTTTATTCACACAATTTCTTTTATGGCTTTTTCCCATGCAAGGGAGGTAACTCAAAACAACCAATCACCTCACAATCACCTCCCCTCCCTCTCCTCCCCTTAGATTAGCAGGTAAATTAATTAGAGGGAACCGAGTTTTCCCCAGTTTCTGAATGACCCCTAAATACGGGGGGTACGAGGATAAATGAGGGGTCCCCTGGTAGGTCTGCTCTGGGTGAGTAACATATTCAAATTTCACCCAGATCAGACCAGGGGTTCGGGAGTTACAGGTATTTAAAGATTTGACCGACTGCAGGGACACAGTAGCCGAAAACGGCTCCATAGATTCTGGCCCTGTAGTCGGTCTACTTCACTGCCTAGAAAGTGCCGAATAGCTCAGCCATCCGACCCCAATCTTTGGTTCGGATGAATCCCCTAAACTGGAGAATACAAACTACCGAACGGCGGGCCGTTCGGCAGTTTGGATCATACGATCTGGGGATCCTGGAGGTCTGAGCGGTGTCTGGGTAGTCGAGCGTCCGATTTTAGTTCCAGACGCTCGACGACCAACCACCGCTGTTCGGCAGTTAAGATGGCCGCCGCCACGTGGAGATTAGGCGAACGGCGGCCACCCACGGACCCAATAACGGTAGGTGCACATTTATTCTTCCTTAACATGCTGGTACCATATATAAGATGCATGGACATATAGGTTTAGGGACAAATAACAATGTAAATATGAGTTTCTGGTGGCTGCTTCTGCCACAATGCTCCCCCAGAACCAAGCCAGCATACACAGTCTGATCCCAACGGATTGGCTTGGGGATGTCTGGAGGAGTACCCACAGATCACTTGTCTAGTTCCGTTTGTCGGGATAACCCGTCAGCATTTCCATTGAGCTTCCCCGGGCGATATTGAATATTGAAATCAAAGGGCTGAAGCGCTAAGCTCCAGCGCAGCAGTCTGGCATTGTCTCCTGACACCCGGTTCAGCCAGACCAACGGGTTGTGATCTGTGAGCAGGGAAAAGGTTTGTCCATACAAATAGGGCTGTAGTTTCTTGAGGGCCCACACCACGGCAAGGCATTCCTTTTCGATGGCGGCGTAGCTTACTTCTCTGGGTAAAAGCTTTCGGCTGAGGTAAGCTACGGGGTGTTCACCGCCATCGGCTCCGATCTGGCTCAGTACTGCTCCCAATCCGAACATTGAAGCGTCTGTATGGACGAGAAAGCGTTTAGTCGGATCGGGAGCAGCCAACACAGGGGCATTAACAAGGGCATTTTTTAGGAGTTGGAAGGCCTGTTCACACTCTGGGGCCCATACTACTAATTTGGGAAGGTTCTTGCGGGTCAAGTCGGTAAGGGGCTTGGCTAGGGCGCTGTAGTTAGGTACAAACTTTCGGTAATATCCTGCCGTCCCTAAAAAGGCTAGTACCTGGGTTTTAGTGCGGGGGGTTGGCCATTTAGCTACGGCCTCTATTTTGGCTGGTTCGGGTTTTTGGTGGCCGCTGCCTACTCGGTGTCCGAGGTATTGGACCTCGGCCATCCCTATATGGCATTTACTGGGCTTGAGGGTCAGTCCGGCTTCCCGGATGCGGTCTAGTACTGCTCCGATATGGTCTAGATGATCGGCCCAGGAATAACTGAAGATGGCTATGTCGTCTAGATAGGCGCAAGCGTACTCCTGAAACCCGTCCAATAGTCGGTCCACCATCCTCTGGAAGGTGGCCGGGGCGTTCTTCATCCCAAATGGCATGACCCGGAATTGGTACAGGCCAAATGGGGTGACGAAGGCCGACTTGGGAATGGCGTCCTCGGCTAGAGGAATTTGCCAATACCCTTTACACAGATCAATGGTGGTTAAGTATTTCCCCCTAGCCATTTTGTCTAATAGCTCGTCTATCCGGGGCATGGGATAGGCATCGGATATGGTTTTATCATTGAGCCTCCGGTAATCTACACAGAAGCGGGTAGTTCCATCCCGCTTCGGCACGAGTACTACGGGGGATGCCCAGGGGCTATCGGAATGCTCAATTACCCCTAACTGCAACATTTCCTTCAATTCCTTGTACATGTTCCCCCTCACTGCTTCGGGAATGCGGTAGGGCGGTTGACGGAGTGGGATCGGGTCTAGGGTTTCTACCCGATGGGTAGCTAACGGGGTATACCCCGGGAGGTTGGAAAAAGTGGCTCCTTTTTCCCTAATTAAACTTTGGGCCTGAGCTTTTTCTTGGGGATTCAAGCGGTCTCCTAGCTGTACGGCTGCGAGGTCCTCTTGTAGCGTTCCTCGGGCCAGCATGTCAGGGAGGGGTAGGTTATCTGTGTCCTCTGCAGCCGAGGCGCAGATGGCGGATACTTCCTCTGTGCGCTCGTGGTAGGGCTTCAGCATGTTCACATGGAACATGCATCTGTCCCCGGTCCCGGCGCAGGGGCCGATTATATAGGTGGTATCGCAGACCTGCTCTACCACCTTGAATGGGCCCCGCCAGGAAGCCTGCAGCTTGTCAGTAGGGACGGGGCGCAGGACTAGTACTTTCTGGCCGACCTGAAAGCTGCGGTCCCTGGCTCCCTTATCATACCATTGGCGCTGGCGCGTCTGGGCCGCCTGGAGGTTGTTGCGCACAGCCCGGGTCAATTCCTCCAGGCGGTTCCGAAACTCCAACACATAGGGTACGATAGGGGTGCCGTCAATGGTCGTTCCCCCCTCCCAGTGTTCCCTTATTAGGTCTAGGGGTCCCCTTACCCTCCTTCCGAACAACAGTTCGAAGGGAGAGAACCCAGTGGACTCTTGGGGCACCTCTCGGTAGGCGAACAGGAGATGGGGTAAGAACCGCTCCCAGTTCTTCTGAGTGGCTACGAACGTGCGGATCATTTGTTTTAAGGTCCCGTTAAACCGTTCGCAGAGGCCATTGGACTGGGGGTGGTATGGGGAATTAAGGATAGCTCGGACTCCGCATACTTTCCACAGCTGTTGCGTGACCTCAGCCGTGAATTGGGTACCCTGATCTGAAATGATCTCCCGGGGGATCCCCATACGGGTAAATATACGCATGAGGGCGTCTACTATGGTCTCTGCGTGTACATTCGTCAGGGCTACTGCTTCGGGGTATCTAGTGGCATAGTCTACCACGGTCAATATGTATTTCTTACCGGACGGGCTTTTTTGTCTCAGTGGTCCGATAATGTCTACCGCTACCCGGCTAAAGGGTTCTTCAATAATGGGCAGGGTGTGTAGTTTGGCCTTGTATCGGTCCCCCCGCTTTCCTACTCTCTGACAGGTATCACAGGTATTACAGTACTGCTTAATATCCTGTGATATCCCTGGCCAGAAGAAGTTCTGTAACAGCCGATGTTTGGTTCGGCTGATCCCTAGGTGTCCGGACATGGGAATGTCGTGGGCGATTCGCATTAACTCTCGTCGATACTTTCGAGGCACAATTAACTGTTTAATGGGTACAGGAATGGATCCGGCTACTACCTTTTCGGCATACCGGTATAGTAACCCCTTATCCCAAGCATATCTCTCCCCCTCTCTGCCAGTCTGGTCTTTATCTATCCTGTCCTTGTAAACCTGTAGGGACGGGTCCAGGGCGACCTCGCTACCAAATTCTAATGGGGCAGCCCAGGGTAATACAGTGTGATCAGGGGGGTTTGTGCTTACCTGAGCCTCAGAGTCAAGGTGGGGTGCCGTGGTGCGAGCCTGTTGGCGGGTGACGACCGGGTAAGCTTCCTGTGGAGGAGGCCGGGTAACAAAAGCGGAAGTTAGCTCCCCCAAATCGTTCCCCAAAATCACATCGGCAGGTAGATCCTGCATCATCCCCACTTCAATTTGTCCGGCCCCCGCTCCCCAGTCCAAATGTAGTTTAGCAGTGGGTACCTTGTAGATAGCTCCCCCTGCCACTCGAACTGCAATGCAATCCCCAGTGAGATGGTTCGGAGCCACTAAATGGTTCCGTACCAGAGTGATGGTGGCCCCGGAATCTCTTAACCCCTCCAGCCGCTTGCCCTCCACATGGACCACTTGTCGATGGCCCTGGCGGTTGTCTGAGGCCGCCTGGACCGGGTTTACCTCATGGAGGGTGCCCAAGGGTTCTTCTATTTGGGTAGAGGTGGAAGGTTGAGCCCAGGGCCTGCCCTGATAGCAGTGTACCGCGGCTCGGGGGGTGGTTGGTGGTCGTTGAGGGTTCCAGGCTGGTCTGGCCCGGTTTTGGGGACAGTCTCGTTGCATGTGACCCAGCTGGTTACATGCATGGCACCGGACCGATGCCCGGTTGTTGTACCGGGGGGTTTGGGACTGGTAGGTCCCCCCTGGTCGGGGCGGATTTACTGGGGTAAGCTGGGGAACAACTGGCGTAGATTGCACTCTACTGGAGAAATGCTGTTCCCGCCGGGAGTCCAGATGCTCATCGGCTAGTTGAGCGGCCTCATGCAGAGTACGGGGCTTACGTTCTCTTACCCAGATCTGTAACTGTGGAGACAAACGTCGGTAAAACTGCTCCAGCATCATCAATTGCTTGATCTCTTGGGCCGTGACGGCTTTGGCTGCCTCAAGCCACCCGTCAGCGGCCCGTTGTAGGCGGTGCGCAAATTCTGTATGTGAGTCTTTTTCTGATTTGGGTAATTGCCGGAACTGTGTTCGGTATGCTTCAGGTGTAAGGGCATACCGTGCGAGCAAGGTTTGTTTTACCTTTTGATAGTCCCTGATATCCTCTGCCGGCATAGCTCGGTAGGCATCTGCTGCGCGGCCGGATAGGTTACCCGCTAGCACTCGTACTTGTTCTTCAGTGCTAATGGCATGTAGCTGGCACAAAAGTTCAAAGTTCTGTAAATAGCCATCAATGTCCCCCTCGGTATCATTAAATGCTTTGAATACCTGGTACGGTATTTTAGCTTTCGCTGGCGGGGTGGGGGCCGCTGTTGCGCTCCCCTGCGCTGATCGCTGCATAAAGAGAGCCTGTACATCGTTGTACACCTGGTCTGCTTTCTGTGCTGCCATGGCTGGTGAGAATAGAGCCATCCTGGCCCGATATTCTCTGGTAAACTCAGTTTCTTCCCCCTCCCTTGGAGGTGCTGCAGCAGCTGCGACTCTGTCTCCTTCCATGAGTTCTGCGATTAGGATAGCCTTTGTTTTGTTGCTTGCTATCCTCCCTCTCGCTTCCAGTAACTCTTTTAGCGTGTCCCGTTTCAAGAGGGTATAATCTGTTTCCATTCAGTCTTTTTTAATTCCTGCTGAATGCCTCTTGCTGTGTAGTACGATCCCGTCGCTTGCCACCAATTGTAGCGGAGTAGAGGTACGATCCAAGGTAGCTCCGCTGGTAGACAGGAACAACAATCCAATACAGGTATCAAACGGGTAGCGTGGTTACAATCCCTTCCCTCCAAGAACTAGACGACACATAGCTTGGAGGTCAACTGTCAGCTTTATTCACACAATTTCTTTTATGGCTTTTTCCCATGCAAGGGAGGTAACTCAAAACAACCAATCACCTCACAATCACCTCCCCTCCCTCTCCTCCCCTTAGATTAGCAGGTAAATTAATTAGAGGGAACCGAGTTTTCCCCAGTTTCTGAATGACCCCTAAATACGGGGGGTACGAGGATAAATGAGGGGTCCCCTGGTAGGTCTGCTCTGGGTGAGTAACATATTCAAATTTCACCCAGATCAGACCAGGGGTTCGGGAGTTACAGGTATTTAAAGATTTGACCGACTGCAGGGACACAGTAGCCGAAAACGGCTCCATAGATTCTGGCCCTGTAGTCGGTCTACTTCACTGCCTAGAAAGTGCCGAATAGCTCAGCCATCCGACCCCAATCTTTGGTTCGGATGAATCCCCTAAACTGGAGAATACAAACTACCGAACGGCGGGCCGTTCGGCAGTTTGGATCATACGATCTGGGGATCCTGGAGGTCTGAGCGGTGTCTGGGTAGTCGAGCGTCCGATTTTAGTTCCAGACGCTCGACGACCAACCACCGCTGTTCGGCAGTTAAGATGGCCGCCGCCACGTGGAGATTAGGCGAACGGCGGCCACCCACGGACCCAATAACGGTAGGTGCACATTTATTCTTCCTTAACATGCTGGTACCATATATAAGATGCATGGACATATAGGTTTAGGGACAAATAACAATGTAAATATGAGTTTCTGGTGGCTGCTTCTGCCACATGCTCCTTCTTGTCTATGGTTATATGTTGTAAGTCTAATTTTTCCACCAATTTTTTTCTTTATACCTAAGTGGAATTTCTCACTTGAGATTTTCCTATTTTTTCTTTTTTACATTAGTATTAGGGTGCATGCCAAGAGTGGATGGTAACCACTCATACTGACCACACCCGTTTGGATATTCTCCATATAGGGGGTATCTTTTGATACATTTTATGGTAGGCTGCCTCCATCATATAAACAAGGGGGCTAAACAGAATATTCTCAGTAACCTTAAGCTGTAGGTGAAACATAATACACATCCGGTAGTATTATTGCGGTACCTGTGGGCATTACAAAGTCCTTAATATCACAAGTAAAAGGATACCTAAAAGATTCCCCTCCATATGGAGGTGGGTGATTCTCACTATGTTTATGTTGGAGTCCACTCCGGAGACATCCTGGGAACTTTAGCAGGCTTCTGCTGTAATGGTTCAGGTACCTGGAGGTCCGAGTCTTTCAGCTTGGAGATATCCACTTCCAGGGTAGACCCGGCATGTAAGGTTTCTCCGTGGTGGATTAGTAGTTTGGTGGAGTAACCCCACTTGTAGGCGATATTTTGATCCCGCAGTGTGGTCAGAATAGGTGCTAGAGTCTTCCAAAATTGCAGCGTTGCTGCGGACAGATCCTCAAACTTTTTATGTGTCCATAGGGGTCTGGCATATCAGAGGTTCTGCTAGCTCTCACCAGCTGCTCCTTGGCATGGAAGAAGTGGATTTGGGTGATGACATCTCTCGCTGCCGTTGGCAGTAGATGTTTAGGTCGCCTGAGACGGTGCGCCCTGTCCACTATCAGTTGGTCTGGATGGATTGCAGGGGTGAGGGCCTGAAACAGGTCCTGTAGATAGTCGTCGAGGCCTGTGGTGAGAACAGTGTCCGGTATTCCTCAAATTTGAATATTATTTCTTCTAGACTGGTCTTCCAGGTCCGCCAGTTTAGGTTTATAGGAGTTGAGAGTTGTTTCGTATTCCTGGACTCTGTCCGCTAGGCTGTTGTGGGCTTCTGCAAACTCATCCAGTTTGTTTTTAACCTGAGATATGCGCTGGCCTATGTCGGTGATGTCCTTGCAGAGTTCCGCCACCAGTGTCTGCAGCTGCGTTTTTATGGTAGCCTGTAAGGTTTCTGTGAGTTCAGCCAGCATATGGCGCATGGTGCTCGTTGTTAGGGGCTGTTCCTCCGATACGGAGCCAAGCGCGAGAGTGATCCCTCTCGGGAGCCGATATCACCGCTATCTTTGAAAGGGCTGCGGCCTTCCTGTGGTTTCGCTCCGGTAGTCTGCGCCAGGAAGAAGGATGCCCGTTCCGCTTTAGCCGCCTTTCTTTTTTGTCTCTGTGACATAATGTAGTTGTTTGTCGGTAGGAGCTTCACAAGCGTGCACCCATCCAGTTCAGGCACCAAGCCACGCCCCTATATTTCATTTTTTTTTATGTGTTTTATTCAACATTCAAACATTAATAAATGTATTAGACAAGAATATACAGCCTTGATGTTGAAAAGATTAAAACAAATATTTTATTCCAAGGGCAATTGGAGAGAGAGAGATTCCTATATTATATATTTGGGCATTAATCTGTGCAAGAATCTGTCGCATGCATGACTTGGAAAAATTGTGTTGTTTAGAAGTATTTTGTACTTTATTAGAGAAATTCCTTTCAGCATTCCCCTAACATTCTTTAGAAAAATGCACGTTGCTCTTTTGACATTCATTTGACATAGAAAACCAGCAAGAATCCAATTATTCTTAATTATTCTTAAATAACCACTGTCACCTCTTTTGTTTATATTGGCAATAGAACCCTTTGCTGAAACTATAAGAAACAATAAAGAGATCGGGGGCATTGTAGTTAGAGACAAATAACAGAACATTTTTTTATTTGCAGATGGCATTATGCTATTTGTGAAAAATCCAATATCCTAAATTAAACCGCTAGTGTCCATCTTGCAAAAATTTGGTGACCTTTATTATTACAAATTTGTAACGAACTGAACCTCATCACGGGTGCTTGGACGGGCCTGCAGGCCAGCCTCTTGCCAAAAGACTACAGGCCAAGTCAACGACTGTAAAGACCCATATTTTATTCCCCTGGTTCGGCACTTTCCATAGAAACGATTCTAGGTCATATGGAACAAAACCGCGAATAGAATTCAGGGGGACTTAGCCGCGAATGCCCTGGAACTATTTTTGGCATGAAGACTTCGCTGTTCCCGGTCGGTCCCCCAGCGGCACCTAGCCACGATTCTATGGAACTATTTTCAGCATGAAGACTTCGCTGTTATCGGTCGGTCACCAGCGGCACTTAGCCATGATTCTATGGAACTGTTTTGGGCATGGGACAATGCGTGCGGTCGATAAAAGCTATGACTTCCAGGACATTTCTGAACTGCTGAACTGATCTGGGTGATTTTTGGATATGTTGGTCACCCAGATCAGGGAGTGTAACTTTTGTGGGGATTTTATGTGTTTTGGGAAACTTTTGGGACTTTATAGAAATGTGTGCTTTTTTATGCCTGGCAGATTATTGTGTTAATACAATATCTGACTCAATTATCTCCCAGGCAGAGGGAATGCTATGTGTGGGAATGTTGTGCATTGGAATACTGTTCTTATTGGTCGGTGAATATTGTAACTCAGTTCCCCACAAGGTCCATGTGGGCGTACCCCTTGCATGGGAATTGTCATATAAGGCCAAGTGTGGCACCATTAAAATCAGTTTCTCTTTGCCCTTAACATAGAGCCTAACTCATGTGTGGAAGGTACAGCTATATTCACTCTGGGGGTTGCAAAACTCCTTATACCCCCCTGGGTTCTAATCACTAGCTCTTATAACAAATATTAGATAGGTACATTTCTCAGTATGTACCATTGGGAAATAAATATAAAATAAACAAATTAAAACCAATGTGGCTTAGTAGAGAAGTAAAACAAGAGATTAAAAATAAGAAAAGGGCATTTAAAGCATTTAAATTGGACAAATCAGATGCATCTTATAAAAGATATAAGGAAGCAAATAATGCGTGCAAAAAGGCAATTAGACTTGCTAAATTTCAAAATGAAAAAATGATAGCTAAAGAGAGCAAAACCAACCCCAAAGCATTTTTAAGTACATGAATTCTAAAAAACCCAAAAATGAAAGTGTAGGTACACTAAAAACTGAAACAGGGGGGGGGTTAGTTAATGAAGACCAGGAAAAGGCAGGAATTTTAAATTTTTTCTCCTCCGTATATATTAAGGAAGAACCCATGGTAATAGATGTGCAAATGATTGCTACTAAAAACCTGCAGAATAATTGTAATTGGTTAACTCAAGACAAGGTGCTGCAGCAACTAAAGAAAGTTAATATAAACAAAGCTCAAGGGCCTGACGGTATCCATCCACGTGTACTTAAGGAACTAAGTGTAGAAATAAGTGAACCTCTGTTTTTAAACTTTCAAGATTCTTTTCTTTCAGGAAGTGTTCCGGAGGATTGGAGGAAGGCAGATGTGGTTCCTATATTCAAAAAGGGTTCAAAATCCTTGCCTGGAAATGATAGACCGGTGAGCTTAACTTCTGTGGCTGGTAAAATATTTGAAAGGTTATTAAGGGATAATATTCAAGAATTCCTTGAGAAGAACATGGTTATCAGCAAAAATCAGCACGGTTTTATGAAGCACAGGTCATGTCAAACTAACTTGATTGCGTTCTACGAAGAAGTAAGCAGAAGTATAGATCAGGGTGTTGCAGTGGATGTGATCTATTTGGATTTTGCCAAGGCATTTGATACAGTTCCACACAATCGATTAGTGTTCAAACTCAAGGAAATCGGTCTTGATGAAAATGCTTGTTCTTGGGTAGAACATTGGCTTAAAAACAGAGTACAAAGAGTTGTCGTTAATGGTAAATTTTCAAGCTGGACAGAGGTGGCAAGTGGTGTCCCTCATGGGTCTGTTCTGGGACCCCTTCTATTTAACATGTTTATAAATGATCTTGAAGACAGCATTGAAAGTCATGTTTCAGTGTTTGCAGATGACACAAAACTTTGTAAAATAATACAATGTGAGCAAGATATTACTTTGCTGCAGAGGGATTTAGATAGACTGGCACTCAAATGGCAAATGAAATTTAATGTTGAAAAATGCAAAGTTATGCACTTCGGCGTAAAGAATACACAAGCAACGTATACCCTTAATGGAAGCGAATTAGGGATAACAACACACGAAAAGGACTTGGGAATTGTTATAGACAACAAACTATGCAACAATGTGCAATGTCAATCAGCAGTGGCCAAGGCCAGTAAGGTATTGTCATGCATGAAAAAGGGCATTCATTCTCAGGACGAGAATATCATTTTGCCTCTTTATAAATCACTGGTAAGACCACATATTGAATATGCTGTGCAATTTTGGGCACCTGTTCTAAAGAAGGATATTATGGCACTAGAAAAAGTGCAGAGGCTGGCTACAAAATTAATAAAAGGAATGGAACATATCAGCTATGAAGAACGGTTAACAAATTTAAACATATTTAGTTTAGAAAAACGTCGCCTGAGAGGGGATATGATAACATTATACAAATAAATTAGGGGCCAATACAAACCATTGTGTGGAAATCTATTCACAAACCGGACTTTACATAGGACACGAGGCCATGCGTTTAGACTGGAAGAAAGAAGATTTTGTCTAAGGCAAAGGAAAGGTTTTTTTACTGTGAGAACAATCAGGATGTGGAATTCTCTGCCTGAAGAAGTGGTTTTATCAGAGTCCATACAGATGTTCAAACAGCTACTAGATGCATACTTGCAAAAACAGAATATTCAAGGATATAATCTTTCAATGTAGGGTAATAGCTGCTTGATACAAGGATAAATCTGACTGCCATTCTGGGGTCAAGAAGGAATTTTTTTCCTAGCTTGTTGCAAAATTGTGCTTCAAACTGTTTTTTTTTTTTTTTTTGCCTTCTTTTGGATCAACAGCAAAAAAACAAATGTGAGGAAGGCTGAACTTGATGGACGCAAGTGTCTTTTCAGCTATGTAACTATTTAATGTAACTATGTAATGTAACTATGTAATAAGAGCTGTTCCTGCTATACTCTCTGGAGTAGGAGAGGTTCACCCACTGGAAGCTGGATCCTGGTCGGCGAGACCCCAACCAAGCTGTGGCTGTTTGTGGGGTCTACGGTGCTGATGGTGTCTAGTGGAGTGCCTGGAGTCCTCTTTGAGCACTAGGAGCATCGATTGGCGGAGGCACCCGGTCAAGGTGCCAGGCGGTCCATCACAAAATTAAACACTAACAGAACTCAAGCTCTTCCATTTTTTATACCCTGTTTTGAATTGAGCATTAAAAAAATAATAATGAGAGATTCCAATATTACATATTTGGGCATTAATCTGTGCAAGACAAGCAAATAAATTGGGTAAAATCTGGCCCGCAATTAGGCATGACAAAATTAATTTAGTACCAAACATTTTGTACTTTATTAGGGCAATTCCTCTCACCATTCACCTAACATTCTTTAGAAAAATGCACTTTGCTCTTTTGACATTCATTTGAAATAGAAAACCAGCAAGAATCAAGTTATTCATATTGCAAAAACTTTGAATTGGAGGAGATATGGATTTACCGGATTTGCTGCAAATGCAACTATATGTAATTTAAATATTGGACACACTCAAAGGCTTGATATGGTGGCAAATAACATTCTCCCACATTCAAATAACACCATAATTTGGCTTCCTTCATCTCACAGACCAAATCTCAGTAATATGTTTCCTTCAACAAAAATCACAAGAAAAGCATGGGACAACTTGTTTAAATAAATAAACCCCAATAAAATCTGAACTAAAGCAGCTCCTATTACTATCTTAAAAAAGACATCCCTGAATTAAACATTGACTATTGGACTTCACATTCTATTTTTCGTTTAACTGATTATACCCCAAACTTACCCCATTTACTAAACAAGATATATTTAATTTAAATGACTCTGATAGCCCCACATGTAAATAAATAAATAAATGGCTCAAAATAAACTGTGCCGTTTCAGAAAACAATTTATATTAATGTACACCATAGCTATCAAATTTAGAAAAAAAATATACATTTCAGATCCAAGCAAAAAAAGAACCTTTTAAATTTTATTTTCATATTCAATAGAAATAACAACCAAATATTTGAAAAAGATTTAACCCCTTAAGGACGGCGGGCATTCTATGCCGTCCTCTTAGGGGTGGCTGTAAACGTCGGAGGGCGGCATAGAACGTCCCCGCCGTCAAGGACACTTACCAATCCCTGCCAATCCCATGATCCTGGGGTCTGCCTGGGAGGTCAGGCAGCTCCCCTCTGCCCGATCCGGCCATCCTGGGCCATGTGATTTTGGATTCCTGGCGAAATGCCACCAAATGCAGTACCTGCAGGGTGGCTCTCAGGCTGTACCCCTCATGCCTGTAGAAAAGGATTTAAAAGTTAAACAAAATTATAAAACAGTTTTTAAATTAAATAAAAATTACTTAGATTATATATATATATATATATATATATATATATATATAGTATATATATGTATATATATATATATATATATATACACTTATATATACACATACACACATACATAATTAATAAAAGTGTATTTTAATTTTATATTTATATTAAAATACACTTAGAATGACGTCAATTATATATATATATATATATATATATATATAATTATAAATAAAATAAATCAATAAATATATTGAAAAAAAATAATAATCAAGAAAAATGTACAAAAATGATATACCTGTTCAAATTTGTTCTAACTGTATTCTGATATTAAGATGCATAAATATTTAAAATTAAAATACAATTAGAATGACGTTATAAATACATACCGTATATACTCGAGTATAAGCCGACCCGAATATAAGCCGAGGCCCCTAATTTTACCCCAAAAAACTAGGAAAACTTATTGACTCGAGTATAAGACTAGGGTGGGAAATGCAGCAGCTACTGGTAAATTTCTAAATAAAATTAGATCCTAAAAAAATTATATTAATTGAATATTTATTTACAGTGTGTGTATATAATGAATGCAGTGTGTGCGTATGAGTGCAGTGCGTGTATGAATGCAGTGTGTGTGTGTATGAGTGCAGTGTGAGTGCAGTGTGTGTGTGTATGAGTGCAGTGTGTGCGCGTATGAGTGCAGTGTGTGCGCGTATGAGTGCAGTGTGTGTATGAATGCAGTGTGTGTGTATGAGTGCAGTGTGTGTGTATGAATGCAGTGTGTGTGTGTATGAATGCAGTGTGTGTATGAATGCAGTGTGTGTGTATGAATGCAGTGTGTGTGTGTGTGTATGAATGCAGTGTGTGTGTATATGAATGAAGTGTGAGTGTGTGTGATGCAGTGTGTGTTTGTGTATGTGTTGGTGGGGGTGGGCATTTTGATATATTATTATTATTTTTTTTATTAATTATTATTTTATTTTTTAATATTATTATATTTTTTTTATTATTATTATTTATTATTTAACTGAATTATACATTTTTTTTTTATTATATTTTTTTTTCGTCGCCCCTCCCTGCTTGATACATAGCAGGGAGGGGGGCTCCTTCCCTGGTGGTCCAGTGTCATTGGTAGTTCAGTGGGGGGGAGAGGGGGGCTGGCAGAGCTGTACTTACCTGTCCTGCAGCTCCTGTCAGCTCTCTCCTCCTCCGCGCGGTCTGTGCAGCTCCCTCTGTCAGCTCCCAGTGTAACACTGGGAGCTGACCGAGGTGCTGAACGGACGGCGCGGAGGAGGAGAGAGCTGACAGGAGCTGCAGGACAGGTAAGTACAGCTCTGCCAGCCCCCCTCTCCCCCGGTCTGTATTATGGCAATGCAAATTGCCATAATACAGACTCTGACTCGAGTATAAGCCGAGTTGGGGTTTTTCAGCACAAAAAATGTGCTGAAAAACTCGGCTTATACTCGAGTATATACGGTATATGTATCTATATCTATATATATAGCTATATATAAATAAATAAATAAATAAATACAAATATATATATATATATACACACACACACACACACAATACACAAGATCCAGCACACTCACCTATCCACTAAACATCAACTTCAATGTTGACAGATTTTATTAGCTTTTTTTTACCCGAGTTTTCCACAAGCTCCTGGAGAAGCCTGCTTGCCAGCCCCTTGCCCAGACTATGGGCCCTGCAGGGAAACCTTTAAAAGACTACCAAATTTGACCGACTGTTAGCACTGATTTCCCTGGAACTGTTTTGGGCATAGGACCATGTGCACAGTCGGTCAAAACTATGACTTCTATGAAATGTCTGAACCCCTGAACCGATTTGGGTGATTTTTGGATGTTGTTCACCCAGATCGGGGCTTTTAGGGGATGTAACCTTTTATGTGTTTTAAAGGTACTTTCCTCAGGGTCAGACAAAATGATAGGACAACACCTGGTGTTGTCCTATCATTTTGTCTGACCCTGAGGAAAGTCCCGAGCGGGGACTGAAACGTTGGTCACAGATTTTAATATGATTTAATAAAACTTTTGGATTTTAAAAGACCGGTGAGCAGCTACTATTTGGCATTTCTTTATATATATATATATATATATATATATATATATATATATTTGTGTTAGGTGCTTATGATAGTACCGTGTGAAATACCATAAATAAATGTAGGATAATAAAAAAGAGCAAGTCGGTTGTGGTGTGCCTGAACCGATGGTGAGGTAGGCCTGAGAAAGGAGAGGGCCTACCCAGGAAAAGAAAGATAGAAAGAAATAAATGTTAAAATGTGGTGTGGTGGGAGGGTCATTCAACGCAAACCTCGAACGGTAAGGAGCAAGGTAAGGGGAGTGCCTTAAGTAGGCTAGGAGTAGCAAACCAGCACCTCCCACAAATCCAGGCAAAATTGCCTTAATACTTGTGTTAGGTGCTTATGATAGTACAGTGTGAAATACCATAAATAAATGTAGGATAATAAAAAGAGCAAGTCGGTTGTGGTGTGCCGGAACGGACGATGAGGTAGGCCTGAGAAAGAAGAGGGCAAAAATTAAGTAATCAAATTTATTACAGACAACCAATACAGATACATTTAACAACCAGACATGTTTTTGAAAGCATCCCTTAATTCTTGTACTGGGTTCGGTATGTACCGTGAGTAAGCGGATGACTTCCAGCGCCCCAGTATTTTTATAACATGAGTTGGGATGTTGACACTGGAGGCTGTGGATGCTGCTCCTATACGAAAGGAGTGCCCTGAGTAGTTGGCTGTGTTGAGGCCCAGTTGTGTGAGCAAGGACCTGAAGGTTGTAGTGGTGAGTACTGAACCTTGTAGCTGTAGTAATGGTTGTGAGGGCAGTAAGTTATGATGCTGTATGTATGCATCAAGAACCCTGATGGGACACCATCTGTTGTGCGTGGGATAGTACGGAATGTTTACGGGTATGTCCCGACTGGTTTTGGAGTGAGGTAAAGTCAGGATGTAATGATCAATATGTTTTGTCAAGTGGGAATAGAGGAGGAAAGGAGTAGTTTGGGTCGTGGTGGTTGTAGTGAACTCTCTAGGTCTTAGAAATCCATAGAAAGCTATGTATATTGCAGTTTTGATGATAGAATTTGTATTGGTGTCAAACGGTTTTAAGTCAAGCAGGTTAGACAATGCTTTGAAGATATGGTTTCTGAATACCTCTGAGTATGGTCTTAATCTGGTGAGAGGCCATGAAACTGTTGTTATGTGGGTGTAAGATTAGCATATGGTGTTGAATGCCAGTGAGATAGAGTTTGATGGTGTTATATGACATTTTAAGTTTAAGGTGGCAAAAAGAAGCAAATCCCCAAAAAGATGTCATAACAAATGGTTGTATGATGTTATGTTCCAGAAGGAATCTTTTGAATAGTGTGAAAGCCCTGTTGTATGTTTTGTGTGTATTGTTTGATAGTGCCAATTGGGACAATGTCCTGCTATGCTGCATGGGGGTTTCTAGTCCAGTATGAGTTGTTGAAATGTTGGAGTGATGGTGGCTGTGGGCGCAGCTGACTGGAGTGCTTGATAAAATGCCTGAAATTTAAAGCGAGACAAATTGTCAGCAGCTGTGTTACATACACCTGGAACATGGAAACAACATAGGAAAAAATTATGACAAGCTGCCAACCAAGTGAGTTTCCTCAGAAATCTCATGATCGTAAGGGATTTGGAACGATCTTTGTTGATGATGTGACAGGTTGCCTCGTTGTCTGAGTAACAACGCACTGGCATATTAGCCCATAAATGACCCCATGCTACGGCAGCTGCCACGATGGGATAGATCTCAAAAAGAGCTGAGGTAGTGTAAAAACCTTCCAAATCCTGAACTGCTGAAGGCCAGCTGCCCCAAAGCTATTCGTTCCCAAAAATTGCTGCAAAACCTGTGGTAGATGCCGCATCTGACCAAATGGTAGGAGATGAGTCAGTCAATTGAGGGAGGAACATACTTTTACCATTCCAAGTGGTTAAAAATCTCTTCCACATGTTTAGATCTGCCGTAGCTTGCAAGCAACAAGCAACTATGTAACCGAATGTATATATATGAAATGATGAAATGTAACTCACGAACCAGATCTATGTGAATACATAGCAGAATAACCGAATCTAGTATGAAGGGAACCAGAAGTTAGCACGAATAGCTTAAACGTATGCATTTTAATGCGAACAGCAAGCGTGCATGAATATAACATGAATAAGTGCCGAACGGAAAACACAACCAAAATGATAATCGTTAAATGTAGCAAGGGAAACAGTTGTGCGAAATTATCTCTTCTCTTAATACGCATGATTTCGCCGAACAAATTGTACAAAATGAGGCAGCAAAAAAGGCTGTGTAATTGCGACTGTGCAGAGAAAACCGTAAAGCGAGGACCCGTGCTGTACCGTGCGCCGAAACTCGTGGGTAAGAAAACCAAGATGGTGTCTGAGAGAACCCGGAAGTGGATCCTCATTCAACGCTGACCTCGAACGGTAAGGAGCAAGGTAAGGGGAGTGCCTTAAGTAGGCTAGGAGTAGCAAACCAGCACCTCCCACAAATCCAGGCAAAATTGTCTTAATACACATATATATATATATATATATATATATATATATATATATATATATATATATATATTTGGGAGTCTAGCCAACTCCCTGGTTTTGCATCCCTGTCACAGGTGCTTCATCCCAGGGTCCTATTTTGCCTTGTACTGCAGAGAGCCCCAGATGGAATTTTTTCACAAATTTGTATTCTGCATTTTTCACACACAAACAAGTATGAACACTAATTTTGGCTAGTGTTTGTGACTAAGTGGCTACTAAAAAAGACTGGACATAGCCCATTTGTAATACCTTGGGTTGTCTACTTTTGCAAATGGTATGCTATCATGGGGGTAATTTATATTCCTGGGCTACCATACGGTCTCCATGGCAATATAACCAGTCTGGAAAATTGCAATGTGTTTAAACTGAAAAATGTAATGTGCTATGCTATATTTGATCCTGTGAAAAACCATAAAATCTGTACATGGGGGTTACTTTTGTACTCAGGAGACATTGCTGAATACAAGTATGTGTACTTTATTGCAGTAACAGCTAACAGTATTATGACATTCACAGTTAAAATGCCATGCAGAACTAAAATGTTTTAAAAAATTCTTAATTTCTAACATTTTTTTTTATATTTTTTCATAATAAATTATGTTTAATATATAAATATTTTATATTAAATGAAAGCACCGTTTCTCCTGAACAAAATGATATATATTAAGTGTGGCTGCATTTATTCTGAAAGAGGTGAATTATGCTTGAACAACTTTTAATTCACAAGTTAATATATACAACTATTGATTCAATTACACAACTGACTCCTGAAACGTGTCTCCACCTCCAACTCACCTACTAAAATACAAAAAAAATAATGCTAGGACATATTTTAATTGAAGCAACTTCCATCATAACCAGATATTGGAAAATAGTGACTTACCAGAGATTAAGCAGAAAAATATTTAATGGTTTAATTTCTCCCACCCCATCCCCCCACACACACAATTTTATTTTATTTTTATTATTACATTTGTATTTTTAATTTTATTCATATTAATAATTTAATAGATTAATTGTTATTATTCTTATGTATTATTAATACTTTTATTATTATTTATTATACTGTATATTTGAAAAATACTATAAAAATATTTGAAAGAATCCAATATGATAACACAGGTATTTTTTATTGTGAATCTTTAACCGAGCAAACTGGTTTTATCATAAAAAAAAAGAGAACACTTTAAGCAGAATTTTTCAAAACAATACTATGTTTTGACAGATACAAGATTTCTACTCATGACAAAAATAAATATAAGTATTTGACAGTCACATATGATAATATGAATGTACCTGGATGTCTTTTGTTTAGACACTATACTTTTTGAAACCATATTAAAAATGAGAGGAAAAATGAAAATGTTTTACAGTATTTTAGTAACAAATAGACCTTGTCACTCTCTTGCAAATATAAATGTTTATGTTGGATCTAACATACAGTAGTATCTTCTCATATAGCCAAAATTGGTAGCAGTCACAGGTTACATGATATTCAAAATAATCTAAACTATTATTCAACATTAGTGGAGACTTATCTATATGGGCACTTGGGCAGTGGAAAAAACAAATGTTGGCAGGAGTCTAGAACCACTTCCAATACTTCAAAACCACTGGTTTATTTTCTTCCTGGAGGGGTAACCTAAATATGGTTAAAAAAAAAGTAACTTAGCACACTGCAGCCATTGCCTATTGTTACGTTGAAAAAAATGTCTCTCTTAATTCTGCAATAGATTTCAGTACTGCACAGTCCCTCTCCCCTGATAGGTAGGTACTTGTCTTGAAAAGCTTTCTTGAAAGCAACTGGGCATGTCAAAAACAGGCCAGATTTGAAATCTGCCCTGTTTCAGCAGTTTCTGCACTTGGTATATTTACACACACACACCACACACACAATTTTACACATATGTTATGTAAACAATATAGGAGGGTTCACTGTGCCGAGAAGTATGCCACTCAAAATGATCTGCACAGTGAATCCCTCGGTATACTCTTCAGGGTTGGTCCCAGAGGAATGTATGGAAACAAATTCTGCGCATTGTGCACTTTAATAATGTATGATGTTTGAGCCCTATATCCTGCCTAATCAATTCCAGTGACTTGAGTGACAGGCCTAGACACGGTCACTGGGATTGATTAGTCAAAAATATTATGTATAATAAATTATTGCTTCACATTCATCATACATTATTAAAGTGCACAGTGCGGAGATTTTTTTTATTGTAATACTTTAAAGAGTTTGAATGTTTGTATATGTGTTTGCATGACTCTGTGAGGGATATTTAATTGTTCTGAAAATTAAAATCGATTTTGTCACTGAAAATAGCATATTTAAAGAAATGATAATTAGCATGTAAAAGAAAGCAACAGGTAAGAAAACCCTATTACTCAATTAACATTTATTTTTTTTAATTACAAACACACAGCCCCACACTATCACACTTAGCCTTCTGACACACAGCCAACATACACAATCACATTCAACCAACCATATACACATCCCACGCACGTCATGCTCATTAACCCCCACACACTCCGCCAAATACACACATCTCATACATATCACACTCAAAACATAGACAATGAAAAGCTTCATTCTCTGGTGATCCCATTGGCAGTTTCATTTCCTAGTGGGATTTTACTGGTGATTTGGTTGGCCCCTTAATTTCTTGGTGATCTAGTGGGCAGCTTTATATTTTCCTGGACTGGTAGACAGCTTCAGTCTGTAACATTGAGAGAGATTTTTAATTCCAGATGTGCAACTGACTCATGCATGCATTTTTCATGAATCTTAGGGATAGGGCAATGATTGGCTTCATCATTGTTCCCCATAGGGTGGGCTTGAAAATACAGGGATGGAAAAGAAGGTAAATATGAAAAAACTGTCAACTGTCTCAAAGGAATGCATGTCCCTTTAATTCTTCAAGGTAAAACATTACCTTTGCAAAAGGGGAAACTTAAATGATTAAACATGCCTCTAGTGGTTGTCATACTGTCATACTGACAGGCACTACAGGCGCTTTCTGCTGCTCCGACCAAGTTAAAATCGGTCACATGACATGGCAGCTCATAAGAAATGTTGGCTCTGTCATTTCTTATGGGGAAGTATGGATGCACTCTCACCTCACATGAACATCAGGTCCCTATTACTCCTCTTAATTTAATTTGACTCCCTTTTTTAAATTGTCCTGGTGGTAGCATATTTTCTATTAGAATAAGAGTGGGGGGCAAACTGAGATTTTTTTTTCATAATTTTTTCATCATATTTTTCATCATTTTTTTGAGTCTTTGTACTTTTTAACCCAAACACCCTCTGAAACAAGTTGTGTGCATGACTTGAGCAACCTTGATTGTGACACTCTAGCACTGGTCTAGGTGGTTTAACCCTTTAGGACTTGGATATTGGACATTTTCAAAGGCTATTAATACAAAATCTAAGCATGCATTCATTTACAGTTGGATTTCTTTTTCGGTATAATAGAGGAGAACAGCATTAAAAGGATTAATAGCTTGACAAGTCTCTGGTTACCCCATCATGTTTTTTCCCCCCAGTGCTTCCATATTAAACGCAAGTTATTTTCCCAACATTGTGCAAAGCCGGCACTTATACTTCAAAAATAATAAGCCCTGATATGTTACCATTATGCATAACCCTTTTTTTCTCTTCTGTATCTCTTCTATACTTTCTGATTGAAAACAAAATAAAAAGATATTAAACAAAAAAAATATAATAATAATAATAAGATGGCCGAGTTGAGCTACTCTCACATTCATAATATCAATGGTATTTAAAATCTTTAATTGTTACCTTAAATTTAAAAATTTCCAAAGAAGGGTGATGTGTCACATTTACTATTTAATAGAAAAACTATATTAACTGGGGTTGTTCATGCATTGACCTCCGAAGTCCATTGTGAACACCTGCCAACACTCTCAAATAATGAATAAATGAAACATTTGCACAAAACTGATATTGGTAAAGTGGATTGAGAACATTTGCTTTCAGAAATTGGGAAGACAGGAAGGACTGTGTGCTTAAATGGTGATGCAGTAGTTTTGGTGCTTGGCGTTCCCTTTTAAAGTCCCTGTTGCAGTTGAATGTTGGCTCTGTCAGTCTTCCTTTTGGAGAGGCTTCAGCCAGCGATTTGTATTAAACCACAGAACATTTAGAATTCCAGGGCTCTCGGTCATCTTATTGAGGGGGATATGTATAGCCTATACATTTCTCTGGTAAATGATGGACTTTACATCCCTTGTAGAATTGCAACATCATAGTTGTCACATTAATGTACAACCTCTATATGTAGTGTATGAACCCACCAAAGAGGTACAGAGATACAAATGCACATACACTGATGCTTATAATGGCAGAGCTTGACATGACTATACAGGAGTATAAACAAGAAGGTCAAAGACAAGTCATGATCAAAAGGGAGCCAGAAATAAGGTTTTTGAGAAACAAAGTAGGGGCAGATAATAATCAGGGATAGTTGAGTAAAAAAAAAAACAAAAAACAGAAAATATCAAAAGACATAATAAATAGACTATAGGGACACACAAAAATCCCAACAAGTCACTGGAGGCTTGGAAACACTTTAATTTATATGTTGGGGGTGTGCTAATGATAATCATGCCTCCAAAATGCATGGGACGTAAAATATGGTGCAAATCAACGTCAGTGACAGCATAAAAAAAGTGGCAGGGATGCAAAGCACAGCATCAGTTACTCTGATGGAGGCAGCAGGATCAGGCAGATGGAACTCCACTGGATCAGAACACCACGCGATCAGCAGACTGCCAGGGCAAGTGCTGGCTTCTTTACAATACATTATACAATATACAATTACAATATTTTTTCATGCACACCATAGTCAAGAATATATCAATACTCCAGTAGGGATAAACATTCCTATATCTTGAAATGCTGAAGTACTGGCTTGGATCTCAGTAAATAGATCATCTATATTTATGAGCCCAGTAAGAAGATGATGTCTTTTACCTTATTTTCCTTTTTAATAGAGCTCCTGGCACATTTTCATTTCACTCCATTTCATGTCAGACATGTCAGACCTTCATTCTCAGCCTTACAGCTTTATGAATCCATCATTCAACTGTTATATCTGTATATGATACCCACTTTACAGAAAATACTTGAACCTGAAAATATATTGTTTGTGATAAAGGAGAAAATACACTGATTTATTTTGTAGCCATTTTGTACTGTTATGCAACAGCTATAGTGTGTATCCTTAATGTAACTGTTATCACATAAACGATTGTTAATGAAGTTCATGTGGATCATCTTTGAGAACAGAGATGCTGCTCTCAACACAGGGGGATGTTGCCGTGTTGGGTCAACCTACGCTGCAGATAGGCCACAACAGAGAGTCCATCTCCGCGCCAGCTATAAACTCTCCTTAAAGAGACCAGAAGCAAGCCATATCAGAAAGTCCAGTCTCATGCCATGGCCAGAATAAAGTAGGCTCAGTCATGGATTAAGCTGCCGGTAGTATTATGGTCCACCAAGCCACAGCCCCACACTCCTTTGGCCCCAGGTCTCAATGGGAGCCCTTGCTGCATTTTAAAAGATACCCTCATCTCAAATTGCATAACTATGGTCCCAGAGGCTCACTGAAATCCTGTTATCCCCATGGTTATATGAACGGCTGTGAGGAGTGAACACCAAGTGGGCACCCAACATAGGAGAAAAATACGCAGCTGGGACAGGAACACAGACTCTTGTTGCAGTGGGAGGTTCAGTTCCAAAGATGTTATAGAGAATATCTTGGACCCTGAGTTTATGTGCCTCAGTGGAGACAAGGATATAACCCACTGGTTCAAAGGGGGTTAGCAGGGCTGCAAGATGATTCAGGAGGATGCACCCTCTAAGCCAAGAGATTGGCCACCTCTCCCTGCCTCCGAGCACCTGACTTGTTATTCTGCTTTACAGGATTATTAAGAAAGGTGGTCGCTGAGTGTCACTAAGCAGGCTGCGGTGAACACTTGTTGCTACAATAAGCACCCCAGTCTGCTTCATGGAATGTGAATATAGCTTAAATTCAATTTGAACTCTCAGATGCTGGAGCTACTGTGGGATCCCCCTTGTTAAATAAAGGCAAGCTGATAAGAAGTAGGAATGTAAGATAATAAATTGTTTTAATACCAAACATATCAAATAAGAAAAGTTTTGAAGACAAAGGCTTTTTTTTAAATCTGCTGTGCCTTTGCCCACTGTCTCCACTCTCAGCCTTGTCTACCTCTAAACTTTAAGATTTAATTTTCTTGCCTTATAATTGCCAAATGTCTGACTGAACTACAAAATACTAAAGTTTTGCCAGCAGTAAATTGGTGTCACAAGGGACTTTGATTAATCAAGCAAAGATTTGACATACCTACAGCCAGCCACACTAGTCTGCAAAGGTTCCTTGTTTCAAAAAAATTTAAGTAATGCTGTGAACTGACACAAATTGGTGTGGGGGTTTCCTTTACCAGTGTGAATTACAGAGACATTCATGTAAATTGATGTAAGGTGAATCTCTTCAGTAACCTTGTTATCGACTAAATCTAAGTAATCTGCAGAGATAGTATTCTTTTGGCCAATTACTTTTTTTGCATGTTATCTACACGTAATTAACAAAACCACAGGGGATAGGCGTGCAACATTTACATGATACTGGCATTTATCATCTCCAAGGTGATCCAAGTTGTCATAGAAACAAGCTGTTTGTTTTAAGCTCTGTAGGGGTGGCAGGTCTTTAGAAAGCAATCTATATATTTATATCATACATAAGGTTGTGTTCGCTGATATATATCTTGTGCTTTCAGACTAAATAGATTAATTTATAAAACATTTGCTTGGCAATTAGTTTTTTTAACCAATATATGTTCAACATTAGCCAATGCTGTATACACAAGTCATTGAATAGATCCCAGTCTACTTTACTGTGTTCTAATTATGAGAGTAGTGTCAGTCATATTTTTGTATCTCATGCTGTTATATAATGTTTGTGTCATGCTAGATTTATATTATTTTCTATTGGATCAAAATGCAGATTAATCACTTAAAGGCTGTAACATTATGTAACAGAGTTTTTGATGGCACAGTTATCAACCTGGTTTAGCACATCTTATCTATCGGCTGGTTAGAGTAGTGTTAATATTATTGCCTTTGAACTGGGAAACCAGATTAGACCACCTTGCCAGTAAGTGTCCCTGGGCAAGACACCTAACACTGTGTATATGCCTACAATCATAGCTTGTTAGCTTGTTTGAGCTGGGTCTTCTTCACATTAAAAACTTGTGCTCAAAAGTTTGCATACCCTTGAAGAATTGGTAATATATGTGCCATTTTTAAACAAAACATGAGTGAGCAGGCAAAACAAATTTATTTAATTTCTTATGGGATTCATATTCAACTGTACGTTATAACAGAATGGCACAATCATAAAACAAAAGATGGCAACAAAGAAAAAAATGAAATGACCCCTGTTCAAAAGTCTGCATACCCTTAGTTCTTAATAATGTGTATTGTCCCTTTTAGCATTAATGACAGATTGCAGTTTTTTGTAATAGATGTTTATGAGGGCCCCAATTCTTACAGGCGGTATAGCTACCCATTCGTCTTGGCAAAATGCCTCTGGGTCATGCAAAGTCAAATAACCATGTGATAATAAATGTCTTCATATGATCGCTATCCTTCAATAAAAGACATTATTTCAAAATCAATGCCAACATTTCACAATTTCTGCCAGGGTATGCAAACTTTTGAGCACAACTATATATCCCCTTTCTATATTTCTAAAGCGCTGAAGAATATATTGGTGCTATATAATTTAGTGGAACTCTTGATAGATAATGATATGACTAGACCAGTTGTGGTGTGCTTTGTGATTTAGAGCAACATTGATAAAGCGGCACCTCTGACAAAATACCAGTGAAAAAAAAAAACATACAAATTTACAAAGATACTGCAACTACTCTTCTGTGTGCTGCTCCTTTACAACACTTCTATAATAATAGCGTAACATAAAATGGGGAAAATTGAGTAGTTCACTATAAGTGAATACATTTTAAAGCAACACTCTAAGCACCCAAACAAATTGTTTGGGTGCTTAGAGTGTCTTTTTTTTGTAATCTTTATTAGAAAATATCTTCTCATTTTCAAACATACAAAAGACAAACAAATACATTAAGAAAAATACTAGATCCCTCAATTAGTCACAATATATTAGCTTAAATCCAAATGTTGAAACCTTAGAATTCAAAATGATTACTGGAAGATGTCTTACTAAGGTCTCAGAATTAGCCTTCCTGTTGGAATCAGAGGATAAATTGCAATGAGATGTTCGTTATTTGATCAAGTTTATGGGAAGTAACCAGGATTTTGTATGTCATACTACCCATCAATGTACATAAACGTGCTTTTCTAGAGTAGTCGTGAAAGCTTTGGGATCACTTGAATGATTCAAGTCCATGGGCAAATCCATCTCCATGAGAATCCATAGGAAGTGCCAATTTAATATGAAAATATGGGGCCAGTAATTAGCTCTGCAACTACCACATATAGTATATGTTAACCTTCATTCAACAGCCTTGGGAATATTGTGCCAAGAATACCGTGAAAATGTTTGCTAGTCTAGTTGGTAGAAGGTACCACTACATCATAACTTTATAACTATATATATTTCTTGTAACCAGAATTTAAAGGGACACTAAAGTAACCAGAACAACTACAGTTTAACTCCTTAAGGACTGAGCCAAATATACACTTTGTGATCAAAACAAAACGTAAACAAAACCTGGAATTTGCGCTATGTGTCTGTTCAGGCGTAATTTACCTCTTTCATATTATGTGCACACAGTTATTATAAATCTTTTTATTCAGGGGAAACAGGGCTTTCATTTAACATCAAATATTTAGCTAGGAAACATAATTAATATGAATAAAATGTAAAAAAAATGGGAGAAAATAAGAAGTTTTACAATTTTTTAGTTCTACGTGACATTTTAAGTGAATGTTATGATACTGTTTGCTTTTACTGCAATAAAATACACATATTTGTATTCAGCAATGTCTCACATGTAAAACAACACCCCCTATGTACAGGTGTTATGGGGTTTTGAGAAGTTACAGGGTCAAATATAGCATGTTACATTTTTCAGTTTTTTCACATTGAAATTCACCACATTGGTTACATTGCCTTTGTAATTTGGATTTAAGCTATTATATTGTGACTAATTGTGGGATGTACATTTTTCATTTTTCAGTTTTTTCACATTGAAATTCACCAGATTGGTTACATTGCCTTTGTAATTTGGATTTAAGCTATTATATATTGTGACTAATTGAGGGATCAGGTATTTTTTTAAATTTATTTGTTTGTCTTTTGTATGTTAAAAATTTATAAGATATTTTCTAATAAAGATAAAATAACGGTCTGTATGGTAGCCCATGAATGAGAATTACCCCCATGATGGTATACCATTTGCAATAGTAGACAACCCAAGGTATTGTAAATGGGTTATGTCCAGTCTTGTTTAGTAGCCACTTGGTCACAAACACTGGCCAAAGTTAGTGTTAATATTTGTTTGTGTGTGAAAAATGCAAAAAACTAATTTGAACGCCAATTTTGGCCAGTGTTTGTGACTAAGTGGCTACTAAAAAAGACTGGCCATATTTTTTAAAATAATTTTTATTTATATAGTGATATATACGTATATACTTCTGTATGTATATATATAGAAACAAAATAGAGCCTTTTATGAGGGTATAGGCTCTAAACACATCAACCAGTGTGCCTTTCAAGGTAGGCAGCAACACCTAGGAATAGGAACTCCTAGGAGTCTTCTTTTGTGCTTTGTTTTGGAGATATAATCCACAGACAGAAGGAAGAAAGGAGCATCTTCTATTCCTAGGTGTTGCTGCCTACCTTGAAAGGCACACTGGTTGATGTGTTTAGAGCCTATACCCTCATAAAAGGCTCTTTACAATGTGAGTTCCCCCTTTTGCATTTTTTACTCTAATATCAAGTTATCTGACAGTACTACCCTATATATTTCCTCTGTTTATTTTTCATGTACACCCCGTGCCTATTGTAAGGGCTAAGTGCATAAGGATTATTTATATTATACTTTTTAAGCGCTGCACCTATATCAAGTGTTGGTTTAATGTTTCTCACACTCTAAACTCACTGCTTGATATATATATATATATATATATTTAAATTTATTTTTTATGTATTTTTTATTAATTTTTTAACGTATTTACATATTTATTTATTTATTTTATATTAAATGCCTGCTGGCATTGCTGTGGACAGCTATGCCGTCTATGTGATCGTGAGGTTCTTGCAAGGACCTCGCTATCACATGGCCCAGGAGGGACGGAACGGTAGCAGGGGGACTCCCTGGGATGCCAGGTGAGTCCTCCCACTGCGATCGCCGGCGTGGGATCACCGGCGACCAGGTAAGTACAACGATCGGGTCCGCTTAGAGCCGGGTCCCCAAGGATGGCATAGCACACCCACCGTCTTTAAGGGGTTAATGTAGTTGGTCTGTTGAGTATTGTCAGTCCATGCAGGCTTTTTGTTGTAAACACTGTCTTTTCAGAGAAAAGGTAGT
The DNA here is from genome assembly GCF_036172605.1 of Pelobates fuscus. NCBI lineage: Eukaryota > Metazoa > Chordata > Amphibia > Anura > Pelobatidae > Pelobates > Pelobates fuscus. The sequence goes on along the minus strand of NC_086318.1, from coordinate 211,395,786 downwards.
GTTTACATTACAGCCTAGGAACACCTCCTTTGGTCACTCATGAGATTGCTGCTGGAGGTGCTTCTACATGGAGACACTGAACTTTTCTACTAAAGAAGTAATGATTCAATGCATGTCTATGAGGAGATGCTGATTAGCCTCCTTGGCTTAGATAATCAGATTTGACAATCTACTGTGGGGAAGTATTGTGATTGTCTGAAACCATCACTTCTGAGTCAAATCAGGGGCAGAGCCAGCACCAGCACCAGCACCAGCAGACTAGAATTAAGGTAAGAATTTACTATATTTAGGGGGGCAAAGGAAGGGAGAGGGGGAGGGGGGACTAGTTAGTGTTTTTAGCACTGTAAGGTCAGGAATACATGTTTGTGTTCATGACCCTATAGTATTCCTTTAAAGAGGAGCACCTGCAATTATCTGCTAGTATTTTACATTTTTTGGTACCTGTAAAAAGATGAGTCAGAGAGGACTTCAACAATATCAATTAAAGGACAAAATCATTCACGAAAATGAATATTTTAAATTCATATCTACCCAGTATGATCTCCTGAATACCACTTATCCCTGAAAGCAGATGACCAGCTATGCACAAGACAACAAAGAGGGGATGCACTGGGCAACCCTGCTTTGTCCCATTCTGGAATGGAATTATCTTTCTGGAAACCAGAAGCATTGATGACCGCAGATAAATGTGTTTGACACAGAGATAAATGCAGGGCCGGACTGGCCCACCGGGATACCGGGAAATTTCCCGGTGGGCCGCGGCATTTGGGGGCTGCACAAGTATGTGCCACCGGGTGGCCGGTCCGGTGGCACACTCAGAGGGGGGCCGGCGGCCGCGTTCCAGGCTGGAGCCGCCGGGCCGGATGGCAGCCTCGCCGGTCCGGCGGCACTCCTACTGCTGAGGGCTGAAGAGGGAGCATATCTCTACCATGCTCCTGTGATGGGCAATTGTAGGTATAATACACATTGCTAAATTGTATTTCTTTAAACTGCAACTGTTTCTTTAACTAATAACCTTTTACCTATTTACAGTACATAACATGTTTACTCCATCTTGTCTTAGACTAATGCAATAACAAATCAAGGCTTTGCCTATGTCAACCTAACGTCTAGTGCAAATAAAGATTAAAGATGTCTAGGTTATGACATTAGACTGTTAAGTATGTTTTTCTTTTATTTTTAAATATGAACTGCTTTCAACCCTAAGGTGTATGTCAACCTAACCTCTAGTCCAAATAAAGATTAAAGATGTCTGGGTTATGACATAAGACTGATCAGGGTGTTTTTCCTTTATTTTAATATATGAACTGCTTTTAACCCTAAGATTAATTAACCCATACATTACCAGTAGTAATTAGAAATGCTATACTATATATACATGCATTATCAATGCTAAGTAGAGACTTACTGACCGACTCTGGAGTTGACATACTGAGAGATTACCTGTATATGCAGGAGGGTATGTTATACTAATACTTTTGCAAGCATTTATTCATTTAATTTTATATACTCTGCTTTATGATATATTAATGGATTATTATATTCAATAAACTATATTAAAAGACAAAGTTATTGCTTCCAACTCCTATTTTTATTGTATTCTCAATTATTTATGTATTTTAAATAGAGAAACTCTATACCGACTATACAAAATTTTAGCTAAGATATCTGTATGGTTAGCCCTGCTAAATTCTAGGTTTTAAGACGTTATAGCGGTAAATAGGAGTACTAGCGGTTACATTGGCGCCCAACTCCCCAGCAGCATCCGTGCTGTGAATTGTGGGAACCGCGAGGGAGCATGGTAGAGATATGCTCCCTCCCCCTTCAGCCCTCAGCAGTAGGAGTGCAGCCGGACCGGCGAGGCTGCAGTGTGGAACGCTGCCGGCCCCCTGACTCCTCTAAGGTGGGTGGTGGGGGGGTGGTGGGGGGTGGGGGGGGATGAAAAGAGATAGAGAGAGAGAGACAGAGGGGATGGGGGGTGAAGAGAGAGAGAGAGACAGAGGGGATGGGGGGGTGAAGAGAGAGAGAGAGAGACAGAGGGGATGGGGGGGTGAATGGAGAGAGAGAGAGACAGAGGGGGGGGTGAATAGAGAGAGAGACAGAGGGGATGTGGGGGTGAATAGAGAGAGAGAGAGACAGAGGGGATGGGGGGTGAATAGAGAGAGAGAGACAGAGGGGATGGGGGGGGGTGAATAGAGAGAGAGAGACAGAGGGGATGGGGGGGTGAATAGAGAGAGAGACAGAGGGGATGGGGGGGTGAATAGAGAGAGAGACAGAGGGGATGGGGGGGTGAATAGAGAGAGAGACAGAGAGGATGGGGGGGTGAATAGAGAGAGACAGAGGGGATGGGGGGTGAATAGAGAGAGAGACAGAGGGGATGAGGGGGTGAATAGAGAGAGAGACAGAGGGGATGAGGGGGTGAATAGAGAGAGACAGAGGGGATGAGGGGTGAATAGAGAGAGAGACAGAGGGGATGGGGTTGAATAGAGAGAGAGACAGAGGGAATGGGGGGTGAATAGAGAGAGAGACAGAGGGGGTGAATAGAGGGAGAGGGGGGAGAGTGAGACACAAGAGAAGAAAGAGCGGTGAATAGAGAGAGACAGAGGGGGAGGGAGAGTGCCACAGGGAAAGGAGGGAGAAAGAGACAGAGGGGGGAGAGTGAGACACAAGGGGAGAAAGAGGGGCGAATAGAGAGAGACAGAGGGGGAGGGAGAGTGCCACAGGGAAAGGAGGGAGAAAGAGACAGAGGGGGGAGAGTGAGACACAAGGGGAGAAAGAGGGGCGAATAGAGAGAGACAGAGGGGGAGGGAGAGTGCCACAGGGAAAGGGGGGAGAAAGAGACAGAGGGGGGGGAGTGAGACACAAGGGGAGAAAGAGGGGTGAATAGAGAGAGACAGTGCCACAGGGAAAGGGGGGGGAGAAAGAGACAGAGGGGGGAGAGTGAGACACAAGGGGAGAAAGAGGGGTGAATAGAGAGAGACAGAGGGGGAGGGAGAGTGCCACAGGGAAACTCTAGCCCTGGAGCTACGGGCTAGAGTTCACTCTCACCACTGCGACCACCAGGGATTCCTGGTGGTCCAAGTGGTGAGAGTGAACTCTAGCCCCATACAAACACTGCCCACACACACACCATACACATTCACACACTGCCCCCCCCATACACACACACACAGACCCCCATACACACATTGCCCTACACACACAGCCACCCATACACACATTGCCCCACGCACCCTACACACTGAACCTTTCACACACATTGCACCCCTCACACATTGCACCACTGCTCCTATACCCTACTACAGCCCCATATCCCAGCAGACTCCAGGTAAGTTGTCAAACTGTACTTAAACGGTTTGACTATTTACTCTGGGAGCGGGTCCCGGCACTCCTGGCACCATACCCACTACACAGAGCAGTAGTGGTTATTGTGCATGGATTATTTCTTTAAATAATCTATAGGTGCCCCTCCTGAGATCAGGCTCTGGATCCGCCACTGATTATATATATATATATATATATATATATATATATATATATATATATATATATATATATATATATAATTATGCCTATAATATTTACACATATATTAATGTACATTTATATATGCATAATACACTAAGAAATGTCATTGATATGTACAATATGTTATAAGCAGATATTGGCCCAGTCTTGTTGCTAGGTACATACTCCAGCACAATAACATATTTAAAGTGAAGAGTGCACCCACAGGACCTCAAAATAAACAAGATAACGTACTTTTTTACAGTTGTGCCCTACATGCATTCACCATTTCAGTCCCATTACCAAGCTTTCCTTAATATGTCATGGTAGTTGGACTGAAACATTGGTTATATGCAAAGGCACGTCTGCTTAAAATAAATCTGCACTCTTTTTTTTTAAGCCTATATGTGCTTTTTTTCACGTTGGAGTAATAATTTTAATTTTAAGTTATCTTTTCTAACTCTGTATCTGCACACTATGCTGGCGCGACACATTATGGGGCTGGTAAATATTTTTTTTCCAGGGCTGCTTTTAATTCCCAGTCCGGCCCTGGATAAATGATGCAACAAAAGTATTTACAAAATCTATTATTACTCATACATTTGTGAATAAATATAAATACATTTGATTGGACCGCCTTGTTTTTTTCTTTTGTCTCATCAAACCACGGACATAACCCAAGAAATTGCAGCACAAGTGAACCCATAGCCATGCTTATAGAATAACATAAGGACACTGAGCCTGTGGTAAAGTTCTTCAGAAGCACACGACACATGATCTGTTCTGACCAGGGCTGACCTGATATACATGTTTGCCATTCAGACAATCTCCCATCAATATTTAAGGCCTTACCGAAAAAGCCAATTTACCCAAATTAAGAGAAATATCTTGGAGCCAGAATGGATAAATAAACAAAAGAAAACGTGCATTTCCCATTGGAAGAACAAAAGAATAAGGTTCTTACTATGCAAAGAACCACTTTGCTTACTCTTAAAGAAAGATTTTTCAGTGAGGGAAGGAATAGGATAAAGCTCATATGAAAATATAGTACTACGTCTCAAAAATTACTAAGTGTCATATGATAACATTAGCAAATGCTCTGTATGTGTCCTTCAGATGTGGCAGAGTTTAATTCCTTCCCCATGTCTGAAAACAAAAAATGCCCATAAATCAGTGATAAATTAATTAAAGCAGACCTTCCTGTCACAAGATTCCACATATCATGTTTATGAACCTCTTAAAAGAGGCAATTTTCTTTGTCTTAAAGGGACACTATAGTTACCAATACAACTTCAGATTAATGTAGTTGTTCTGGTGTGTATATTATGTCCTTGTAGGCTGTAGCCTTTCAGCGAAAAGGCTATGTTTACATTGCTGTCTAAGGACACCTCCAGTGGCATTTACTCAGACAGCCACTAGAAGCGGGGATGTGCGAGCTGTGTGGTCACACAGGGCACCAATGCAGCAGGGGGAGCCATGCAGCTGATATAGGTTGCAGATGCAGGAACCGACAATGTGATGGCGGAAATTTAGAACGGGACACTCTTAAGGGGAGGCTTGCTATATGTGAGGGGGGGGGGGGGGTGGGGGCGGGGCTAAATGCAGCTTGAGCCCACTGCCCGGTTACTGCTGCACACTGAAGGGAAACAGGAAGGAGTCCCTGCTTCCCCAACACAAGAGACTGCAGTGAATCAACTGTGCTTGGAGATGCAGTGCTTCAATGCATCTCTATGAGGAGATGCTTACTTGCCAGAGTGGCATTTGACTTCACCCCCACCCCACCTCCTCGGCTGAGATCATCAGAACTAAAAATCTCAGCCAATCCAATGTTTTCTTATTGGGAAAAAAGGTACATCTTCTACCATTTTAGTGGGGGGCTAACATGGTTTGTTAACACTATAGGGTCAAGAATACACATTTATGTTCCTGACCCCATAGCAGGGCCGGACTGGCCCACCGGGATACCGGGAAATTTCCCGGTGGGCCGCGGCATCTGGGTGCTGTGCAGGTATGTGCCACCGGTGGCCAGTCCGGTGGCACACTTAGAGGCTGCTGGCCGTGTTCCACGCTGGAGCTGCCGGGCCGCAGCCTCGCCGGTCCGGCGGCACTCCTAATGCTGAGGACGGAAGGAGGAGGGAGGAGCATGTCTCTCTACCATATTGTTAAATGGAAACTCCAGTGCCAGGAAAACAATCCGTTTTCATGTGCCAGGAAAACAATGCCGCTCATGAAAACGAATTTCAATGCTTTCCTATGGGGATTTGAGCGATGCTGGAGGTCCTCACACAGCATGAGGACATCCAGCGACGCTCTAGCAAGGAAAATCCTTGCTACAAACCAGGAAGTGACCTCTAGTGACTGTCTAGTAGACAGCCACTAGAGGTGGAGTTAACCCTGCAAGGTAATTATTGCAGTTTATAAAAAACTGCAATAATTACACTTGCAGGGTTAGGAGTAGAGGGAGTTGGCACCCAGACCACTCCAATGAGCAGAAGTGGTCTGGGTGCCTGGAGTGTCCCTTTAATTACCAATTTTTGTTTATCCTGATTTTTTATTTTTTTTAAAAAGTGAAAAATGAGTGTTATTTTGATTGCTTCATATACAGAAGCATTAATATACATTTCTATATTGTGTAAAGACACAACTATAAAGTTAAAAACCAAACACCAAAACAAGGTGCCAGACAATCTACCTGTGCATGGCTAGTGTGATACAATAAGTCTACATCTTAAAAATGCAATAACCCACAGAAGATGGGTGAGAATTTTTTTTGCAAATGGAACTTTGATTCGAATTTACTACATTTACTACATATTACACTTGTAATATTGTTTCACACCTACAACACTTGTTACACGGATCTAAGTGATAGAAAACAGATTTATATTTTCTACACTAAAAACTACCAGATAACAAGTTGCTATATTTAAACCAGTTATCAACAGCTAAGACGTACTTAAACAATATTGTAATTCTGGGGCAATACCCTCACAAGGTCAGTTTATAGGGAAAGCTGTTGCCTGGATACAATTCTAAAACAATTTCCATATGTCCTTTGCAGACTTTACATGCTGGAAAAACACAGGTGCCAACTGCTGTGGCATTCTGCAGTGTTCATACCGGCAAGGAGGGCAGGGTTGAGGAGTGGGTGGAAGATGATGTGGAGGATAATGAGGTCCTAGAACCCACATGGAATCAAGGTCATGCGAGTAACGTGTGCAGTTTGGAGGAAGAAGCGCCGGTCGCACAGAGGCACCAGCACAGCATAAAAGGGAGCAGGGTGCAAAAGCGGAGCGGCCGTCCCCTAGCGCTCGTCGGCATGTATTAGCTTGAGAATTACCAGTTATCCAAGTAATACATGTAGCAATCAAAGAAAACATAATAGAGTTGAGCGAACCCGAACTGCAAAGTTGGGTTCGTACCAGATTTAATGATCCATTCGTAGTTTCACAGTCAGATGGGCAGTCCGGTGACAAGGACCCAGACACTGTCTGGGCGGCGGTCTGACGACTGGGACCCAGTATGCCTGATGTTGAAGTTAGGAGTCAAAGTGTGGAATGGATTAGCAGAATACGACCACTGAAGAACCTTCAACATCATTCATCTGAATGTAATGCTTGTGCTTAGTGTCTTCCTCCATTGTATAGTGCTTCTGGTCAAATCTTGGAAGAAGGTGAGTTGGGATGACTCGAATTCTTACGGGGTCCTACTCAAACAGCCAGGGCCGGATTTAGATGAAAAGAGGCCCTAGGATATTCCACTTATGAGGCCCTTTCACCTCTCATTTTTAAGTTTGTAAATCACATGAGAGACAATAAAATGCATCATTAACAGGGCCGGTGCAAGGATTTTTGCCGCCCCCCCCCCCATATGTCCTGCCCACCATGTGACATCACAATGCCCCGCCCATATGCTCTGCCATATGGGCCAACGCCAGTCTTCACAAAGTGTCTTTTATCTGAAAAGACAGTTTGTTTACATTAAAAAGCCTACAGGCACAGGCTATGGACACCAGAACCACTACATTATGCTGTAGTGCTTCTGGTGACTATAGTATCCATTTCATGTGAGGTAAATTAGAGATTATTGCCACTAATAATATATTGGATTGCCTACTTACCACCAGATGAGGACAAGAGGCTGATGATGGGCTCAGTCTGGCTCCACAGGTCTGGTGTAGAAGAGGCTCTCTGGAGACTGTTTTTAACAGTGCTCACAACAATTAACGAACAGGAAGCAGCTCCATTTTTTAGGGCCCCTTACACAGCTCAAGGTCTGGGCCCCCAGGGGGCATACGCCTACAATGCCCACCCATAAATCCACCTACATGGTCCATCCATGAGTTGGGGATGTTTTATGTGTGCAATTTGTGTAAGGCATGTAGTGTGTTTATAGGGGATGTAGTGTGTGTTTGCGTGTAAGGAATGCATTGTATGTTTCTGGGTGTGTGTGTGTGTGTGTGTAAGAGGTGCAAGGTTTGTTTCTGTGTATGTAATTGAATGCAGTGTGTGTCTGTAAGGGGTGCATTAATTATGTAAGAGAACGTAAGGGATGCATTGTGTGTTTCGGGTGTGTCTGTGTGTGAGTAGGAATGCATTGTATGTTTCTGTGTGTGTGGGGGGGGATGCATTGTGTATGTGTGTAGTGTAAAAGATAGGGTTTGTGGGGTAGGATAGGGACTGAGAGGGGAACAGCTCTTTATTTATTTTTTTTTAAATTCATAGTGCTCTCCCCTCCGGTCAATTATTGATTTCCCCTTCCCTTCTGTCCCTCCGTGTTCTCCCCTTCTGTCACTTAGTGCTCTCCCTTGGCCCCCTGTCCCTCTGCAGTCCCCCCTTGGTGGTCTTCTCACTCCCCCTCCCCCTTAGTGGTACTCCCTCTCCCAAACCCCTTAGTAGACCTTCCCCTACTCCCCCCACCCCTTACAGGTAATCTCCCCCCTTAGCGGTCCTTACCCTCCTCCCCTCTCCTTAGTAGTCCTCCCTCCTTACCCCCCTTTGGTGGTCCTTCCCCCCCTTAGTGGTCCTCCCTCTCCCAAACCCCTAGTGGACCTCCCCACCCCGTTCCCCCTGTGTTCCTTCACCCCCCTCCCCAATTGGTCCTGACTCACCCCTCCCCTAGTGGTCCTTACCCTCCCCTCCCCTAGTGGTCCTTACTTCCCCCTCCCTCCCCTAGTGGTCCTTATTCCCCCTCCCTCCCCTAGTGGTCCTTATCCCCCTCCCCTAGTGGTCCTTACCCCCCCTCCCCCAACCTCCCCTAGTGGACCTTATCCCCCCTCCCTCCCATAGTGGTCCTTATCTCCCCCTCCCTCCCATAGTGGTCCTTAACCCCCCTCCCTCCCATAGTGGTCCTTACCCCCCCCCTCCCATAGTGGTCCTTACCCCCCTCCCTCCCATAGTGCTCCTTAACCCCCCCTCCGTCCCATAGTGCTCCTTATCCCCCCTTGTAAAAGCGCTCAGGCGGCGCAGCATGAGGAGGCGCAGCGGGGACAGGGATCCGGCGCCCCCTGATAAGTTGCGCCCTAGGCGGCTGCCTAGGTCGCCTTACAGGTGGCGCCGGCCCTGATCATTAATGTGATATATATCAATATGTTAAATGAAACATGTTGTGATTGGTACTAACCTTTATAAAAATATGTGGCACGGATAATAAATAAAAAAAAAAGTCGAGATGAGGAGAGGAGGGGTGATTGTGAGAGGGAGGGGGTGATGAGGAGAGGATGGTGATTGTGAGGGGGGTGATTGTGAGAGGGAGGGGGTGATGAGGAGAGGGGGGTGATTGTGAGAGGGTGGGGGTGATGAGCAGGGGGGGTGATTGTGAGAGGGGTGATGAGGAGAGGGGGAGGGTGATGAGGAGAGGGGGGTGATGAGGAGAGGGGGGTGATTGTGAGAGGGAGGGGGATGTTGAGGAGAGGGGGGGTGATTGTGAGGGGGAAGGGGGTGATGAGGAGAGGGGGTGATTGTGAGAGGGGGGTGATTGTAAGAGGGAGGGGGGTGATGAGGAGAGGGGGGGTGATTGTGAGAGGGAGGGGGTGATGAGGAGAGGGGGGGAGACTAAAAAAATTACCTTAAATCCCTGGCCCTCATTTCCGGTCTGCAGCTCCGCAGAGCTGCAGACCATGGATCTCGCGAGGCCCAATCAGAGCGTTGCGGCACTGCAGACCGCCGGTCTCGGCGATTGCGGCAGGAGGGGCATTGCAGCCTGCCCCGGGCACACCCCTAGTAAGTGGCACCCGGGGCGGACCGCCCCCCCACCCCCCCGCTCCCCTCTTAGCATGCCACTGGTCATATCATATGCGTAGAATTTTTCCTTATTTTCGGTTCAGTGTTTTAGTGTTCACTGTTTTTAGAATAGTGTAATTTTAATTTTGCTAACAATTTGAATGTAGGCCCCTCTTGATCTTGAGGCCCTAGGCTGAAGCCTAGTTAGCCTATAGGAAAATCCGGCCCTGCTCACAGCTGCCATAAGGCATCGTTTGTGCATTATCGGTTGTGCATACATCAGTTGTGTATCTGTATGTCTGTGTATCTGTGTATGTGTCAGTCTGTGTATATGTATGTCTGTGTTTCTGTATGTCTCTATTTCTGTTTGTGTCAGTGTGTATCTATATGTGTGTCAGCGTGTGTATCTGTGTGTCTGTGTTCTGCTAGTGTTGGTATATGTGTGTGTGTGTGTGTGTGTATTTGTTTCTGTTTGTCTGTGTATTTATCAGTATGTCTGTGTATCTACATGTCTTTGTATAAGCTCTTCAAATGATTTAATATTTTTAGACACGTTTTTCTGATATTATAGTGGAACTTGAAAATAGATAATTCAGTTGCAAACATCTGTTTAATGTTGTGCTGTAGATATATAATGTTTCTACCAGATGGGATGTCATCAACAAAGGAACTTTCCTCTCCTGCTGTTATAGCTGTATGTGCTTCTTTCAATATTGTGCCATGATATTTTCTGTAGGCCTCAATGGGAGGAGGGGTCTTTGATGGAACTATCTGGAGGAACATGTCTCCTTATATTGGTGCATGGCCTCAAAAGAAGGCCGCATCTTGTGAGAATTACATTGAGTAGGTATCGGATATAACATGAAAGGCAGAGTTCAGGCTGAAAATGTAAAGGTCTCATATATTAATTTCCTGAAGGAAAGACATGAAATTGGCCAAGAATAAGCAAACCATCTAGAGAAAAAAAAGGTGCTTAGATCTGCTTATATCCACACATACACTCAGAAAGGGTCTCCTTTTGGACCTTGCATAATATATAAACTATTTATCACATCCATTTGATGAAAGATGAAATATCTAGGAAATTTTAATAAGAAAGAGTGAGAAGTGAGAAATAATCTTAGGAAAGGTGAGTAAAAACAGCAGGAATACACATAAAGATAGAGAGTCTCAAACTAATAATCCTTACGTATATTAAAATATTTGACAAATTAAGACACAGAATGTATTACATTTTGAAGAAATATTTAATGAGACAACATTTGAAAGATGGCAGATCTGCTTTAAATGCTAAACTCTACTGATATAACTGCCGCTTTTTTTTTAATTGCAATAGCCTCATCATTTTATTAAACTTGTTGCATCTTCTACATGTGCTGTCATAAGAGCAGTGATTGAACAATTGGTCTCAGAAGGAAGGTAAAATTATAGATCTAATACATGCAGCAGAGAGATCAGATTGTTATTAAATAGTAATTATTATTTGCTCTGGACTATACTTTACCAAAAATTATACTGAAATGATCAGCTCTGTGATGCTAAAAATAAATAAAAAAGGTATATAATGATACTTAAGGAAAATCAATAGCTTTGTAGTTTGTCAGTCAATTAACTCTTTCATATCAGTCAATTATAGATATGTATAGATTTTAGAGGCTAGACTATTTTCTATGGTGTAAAAGATGTGATGGGCATAATGAGACCATCTATGGTAATGCTGACGATAGGCTATTGTGACTATTGTGTAGTGGTTTTGGATTCTGTGACTACTATAAAAGTTGTAATCTCAGCAGGACACATTTTGTAAAGTTTTAACTTTTAATTACTCTTTGCAATATTTGTTTTTATAAATTCTAAAAATTAACTTCTAAAAGGGACCTCAGCTAGGAAAAAAGAGCAAGTCATTTGTTACATGTGAATTTATAGACAAAGAGGTTCTATTTCAGCTGGCTGAAGTAAAGACAAATAAGCTGATGGGATACACTCAAATTTATTAAAAGTGGTGTACTAGCAAAACTGTTAATGGATTTATTTAACCAGTCATTTTTAATGAGAGTAGTCCATAGAAGATTGAAAATTAGCATATGTTGTGCCAATTCACAAGAAAGTTAGTAAAGAGGCGTCTGGCAACTGTAGTGGGGGAAAGTAATGGAAACCATGTTAAAGCATAGGATTGTTGAACAACTAAGATCCCATGGATTTCAAGATCAGAGACAACATGGGTTTATTTCAGGGAAATCATGCCAAACTAATCTTATTGATTTTTTGTTTGGGTAACCAAAATAACAGATCAGGGTAGGCATTGCTTTCAAAGATTTCAGTAAGGCTTTTGGCACTGTTGCACATAGAAGACTCATAAATAAACTGCAATTTTGAGTTTGGATCCCAATATTGTTGAATTGGTAAAGCAGTGGCTGAGTGATAGGCAACAGAGGGTTGTAGTCAATGGAGTATATTGAAAGCAAGGTCTTGTTACCAGTGGGGTACCTCAGTGAGCTTTACTTGGACCTATTCTCTTTAATATTTTTATTAGAGATGTTGCAGAAGGTCTTGATGGTAAGGTATATGTTTTTGCTGGTGATACAAATACTTGCCACAGGGTTGATATTCCAAGAGGGATAAGCCAAATGACAACTTGTTTAGCTAAACTATAAAAATGGTCATTACTAGAGAAACTAACATTTAATGTGGATAAGCACAAGATAGTGAAAAAACGTAAAAACCCAAGGGCAGAGTATAGAATATTTCAAACATTTCAGATGATTTAAAGGTAGGTAGACACTGTAACAGAGCAGCAGGACGTTCTTGCAGAATGCTTGGTTGTATAGGGAGAGGTATTAGCAATAGAAAGCGGGAAGTGCTCATGCCATTGTACAGAGCACTTATGAGACCTCTGAGACTGTATATCCAGAATGATATTGATACTTTGGAGAGTGTTCAAAGAAGGGCTACAAAACTAAAGGAATAGTTATTCTCATTTATGAATGTACATTATTCCCATTTATGTAGCTAACTGTAGCGGTACTTACCCTTTCCAGGGGCCGGCCGGGGTCCTCTGTTCGAGCCGTGCGCGGTCCTGCTGCTGCACGAGCCGCGCGCGGCTCATCCAAAGGCAGGAACAGGAAGGCGGGCAGTGACCCCGAGAAGCGGTCACGTGTCCCGCCTGACTCTAAGAGCGCACCGCGGGTCTCGGGCGCGCTCTTAAAGGGACAGTGGGAGCCCAAATTGGAAAAGGCCTCCCATTAGTCCCTGTCATGCCACACTGCCCATACACTTACCTTTTGGGGGCGTGGAGATGACAGGGACCAATCAAAATAGATGTTTAGTTATTTATACTCACCTTTTTCCCTTGGTTCCTTGCCCTATCGTGGTTTCTGTTTCAGTTCTTGTTGTGTTCAGTTGTGTTCCTTTGTACTTGACCTTGGCTTTTTTTTCTGACTACATTATCTCTTTATCCTTATCTGTTCTGTTTGCCGGCTTGCTGTTTACTGTGTACCAGACCCCGGCTAGTCCTAGTTTACGCTGTCTCTTTGTGCCCTTGACCTCGGATCGTTCCTGACTCTGTACTTCTCCTATATACGTCAAGTCCGGCCACTCTAAGGTCCGGTAGACGTATCTTCCCTCTGTGTTGTCTTCTGTTTAGCTGAATCATGCGTGTAGGGGTATATTCTCGTTACATTACGATAGGGCCATGGACCCCGCAGATTTAGCTCAGCAAATGGCATCCCATGAGGCTAGATTTGTAGAGCAGGATCACTGTATGGATCAGATAGCCCAGGTTCTCCAGACGCTCTTATCTAGAACTATTCCAGCAACCACACCTAACCCTCCTACACCTCTTCTTCCTGAAGTATCTACTTTGCCTAATACTTTAGCCCATTTAACACCTCCTCCTAGGTATGGAGGGGACTCTAAGACATGCAGAGGTTTCATTAATCAAATAGAATTCCCTTTTGAGATGTATCCACGTTCATTTCCCACAGAAAGGTGGGGTTCTTTATGCACCAACTTACCGATAAAGCACTTGAGTGGGCAAACCCTATTTGGGAGGCTAATGGACCTATGGTGCATGATTTCAACAGTTTTCTTACGGCTTTTCGTAGAACTTTTGACACAATGAAAAGGTCAAAAAATGCCGCAAGAGCATTAATGAGAATTAAACAGGGTTCTAGGTCTGTGGCTGACTATGCTATTCAGTTTCGTACCCTTGCTTCACAGGTAGATTGGACTAATAATGGGTTAACTACTGCGTTCATGGAAGGTTTATCTGACACTATATTGGATGAGGTAGCAGCTAAGGAGCTTCCTATTGCATTAGAGGACCTTATTGACTACCTCATTGATATAGATAATAGGATTCGTGACAGGCTCTACACTAAGAACAGGAATAGACATTTTGTTACACCTATTAACCCCAGAGTTGATAAACCTGAGAGTGTTAAAGTATCTGAGGAGGAACCCATGCAATTCGGGGTTGCCAAACTCTCTGATACTGAAAAGTTACATAGGAGAAGGGACGGACTCTGCCTATACTGTGGTAGGAGAGACCATATGGTAAAGGAATGTCCTTTGCTTCCGGAAAACTCTTGCAGCTAAGACCTTATAGGGGACTGGCCTTGGGTGTGATTTCTAAGTCTCCTAAATTGCCTCCTAACCGTTTGCTTCTCCCTGTTTCTTTACATATGAGAGAGAGTTGTATAGCTGAGCACATATACGCTCTAGTTGACTCCGGGGCAGCTGAAAATTTCCTAGACTCTGGTTTTGTTAAGAAAAACTACATTCCCATCAGAGAGAAGGAGATACCCTTGGCCCTTAAGGCCATAGATGGTAGACCATTAAGTTCTCCAGTTGTTACTCATGAAACTGTACCATTACACATGTATACAGGGGTTTTACACTTTGAAACCATTCGGTTCCAGGTCATCACCTCTCCCTCTTCACACCTAGTGTTAGGGTACCCATGGTTAAGTGCTCACAATCCCATTTTAGACTGGGAGTCAGGGCAAATAAAATCATGGAGCGAAGCCTGCCACGAATCTTGTACTATTGAAGTAACCCCTTTGAATTCTATTAATGTTCCTACTACTCCTCCTTTGTCTACGGTTATAACCCCTCAGTACTTATTTCTCAAGACTGTCTTCGATAAAAAGGAGGCTGACAAATTACCGCCTCACAGACCCTACGATTGTGCTATCAATTTATTGCCTGGCACTATACCTCCAAAGGGCAGGGTGTACCCTTTATCTGTTCAAGAAAACCGTGTCATGGAGGAGTATATTAAGGAATCACTAGAAAAGGGGTTTATTAGGAGATCCTCTTCTCCGGCTGGAGCGGGGTTCTTAATTGTATCGAAGAAAGAAGGTGATTTAAGACCGTGTATCGATTATAGAGGTCTAAATAAAATCACTATCAAAAATGCATACCCTATACCTTTAATCACGGAATTGTTCGACAGGCTCAAACATGCGACTGTATTTACTAAATTGGATCTTAGAGGTGCATACAATTGAATACGTATTAAGACCACGAATGGACACTAGATCTGGCCATTACGAGTATACTGTTATGCCATTTGGTCTATGTAATGCCCCAGTAGTATTTCAAGAATTTATTAATGACGTCTTCAGAGACTTTATTCACACATTTGTAAATGTGTACTTGGATGACATATTAATATATTCTACAGATTTACACACTCATCACAGACATGTTACAACAGTTCTGAAGACCCTTCTTGCTAATGGTCTTTATTGTAAACTGTCTATAAATGTCTATTTGACCAATCCGAAGTCCAGTTTTTGGGGTACTTGATTTCCGGTAAAGGTTTTCGTATGGATCCCCAGAAGCTTTCTGCTGTCATAGAATGGCCTTTACCACAAGGTTTGAAAGCCATTCAGCGTTTTCTTGGTTTCTCTAATTATTATAGACGTTTTATTAAAGGTTTTTCCTCTATTGTAGCGCCTATCACCCGTATGACAAAAAAGGATGGCAATGCTCGTGTCTGGTCTCCCGAGGCACTTCAGGCTTTTGAATTTCTTAAGACTACGTTCGCCTCTGCACCTATTTTACAGCATCCTGTCCCCTCATTGCCCTATATTCTTGAAGTTGATGCTTCCGATATCGGGGTAGGTGCTGTCTTATCCCAAAGAGAGTCGCCTGAAAAACCATTGCATCCTTGTGGCTTATTTTCCAAACAGATGTCCAAAGCAGAGAAGAATTATGATGTGGGTAATCGCGAACTCCTTGCTATTATTTTAGCACTTAAAGAATGGAGACATTTGTTAGAAGGAACTAAGGATCCAATCCTCATATTTACGGATCACAAGAACCTATCCTACCTTAGTGAGGCTAAAAGATTGTCTTCTAGGCAGGCTAGGTGGTCACTGTTTTTGTCTCATTTCAATTATATTATCACCTATAGGCCAGGTGATCGCAATACTAAAGCAGACGCTCTGTCCAGACAGTTCGAAACTGCTGACAAACAGGAGATTGATGTTACTCCCGTCATTCCCCCAGACAGCATAATAGCTACTACTATTTTGTCTATTTCCTCATCCCTCTTGCAGGCCATACAAGTGAAACAAAGCATGGCTCCTAGCGAGAGGTCTACTGATAAACTATTCGTTGATGTTCCCGAGAGACGGGATATTCTGTCATTGTATCATGACACTAAGACTGCTGGACATCCTGGTATTTCCAAAATGGTGTCAGCTGTTTCTCTGTATTTCTGGTGGGATTCCTTACGCAGGGATGTCACCGACTATATAGGTGCTTGTACTACTTGTGCCTGTATGAAATCTTCTCGCAGTTCCTTGTGGGCTGTTGCATACGTTACCCATTCCCGAAAGACCTTGGTCTAACCTGTCCATGGATTTTATTGTTTAACTACCCCCTTCGAATGGTAACACAGTTATCCTAATGATAGTAGATTGGTTTTCCAAGATGGCCCATTTTGTGTCTCTTCGCAAGCTGCCCACGGCTAGAGAACTGGCACTTATATTTGCTAGACAGGTGTTTAGGTTACATGGCACTCCCGTATCTATTGTGTCCGATAGGGGTAGCCAATAGTGTTGTCGCGAACCCGAAATTTTCGGTTCGCGAACGGCAAACGCGAACTTCCGCAAATGTTCGCGAACCGCGCGAACCGCGCGAACCGCCATTGACTTCAATTGGCAGGCAAATTTTAAAACCAACAGGGACTCTTTCTGGCCACAAAAGTGATGGAAAAGTTGTTTCAAGGGGACTAACAACTGGACTGTGGCATGCCGGAGGGGGATCCATGGCAAAACTCTCATGGAAAATTACACAGTTGATGCAGAGTCTGCTTTTAATCCATAAAGGGCAGAAATCACCTAACATTGACACCTGTCCTCAAAGCCCCTGATACACACTGACACAGAGCAGAATAGAGACTGTTCCCCGTCCTCAGAGACCATGATACACACTGACACAGAGCAGAATAGAGACTGTTACCCCTACATAGGGTCACTTGGCAGATATGGCGGGGTCGTGGGAGGGGGAGGATGACTTTCACCTCTTCCCCTGTTAGATTCCCGTTGTGCTGTGACATCACCCTTATACGCTGTGTAAAGCATACTATTTAATTTGATCAGCATGGCCACTTGAGTTTTTATAGTTTTCACGCTGCTTGTAGTTTATATATGGTTCACAAAAATCAAACAAACGATAAAGTAAACATGTAAGGATTCAGAATATTCTTTCAAACCCTTACACATTGTGTGTACGTATTTTTTGTCTTAAGTTTGTGGCTTTAAAGAGGTTCACGTTGTTTCTATGATGTGCATAACATGTTCTTGTAAATGTTTGTTAAATTTTTCCTGGAATTGTAATTTTTCAATCTGAATAAAGATAGTGAAATCCCTGATACACACCGACACAGAGCAGAATAGGGACTGTTCCCCCTACATAGGGTCACTTGGCAGATATGGATTGACACCTATCCTAATGATCCCTGATACACACTGACACAGAGCAGAATAGAGACTGTTCCCCCTACATAGGGTCACTTGGCAGATATGGATTGACACCTGTCCTCAAAACCCCTGATACACACTGACACAGAGCAGAATAGGGACTGTTCCTCCTACATAGGGTCACTTGACAGATATGGATTGGCACCTGTCCTCAAAACCCCTGATACACACTGACACAGAGCAGAATAGGGAATGTTCCTCCTACATAGGGTCACTTGGCAGATATGGATTGACACCTGTCCTCAAAACCCCTGATACACACTGACACAGAGCAGAATAGAGACTGTTCCCTGTCCACAGAGACCATGATACACACTGACACAGAGCAGAATAGAGACTATTCCCCGTCCACAGAGACCATGATACACACTGACACAGAGCAGAATAGAGACTTGTGACGAAACCAACCTCGCCACTGGGCCCTGGAGAAGCCTGTTTGCTAGCCTCCTACCTACTGACTATGGCCCCTGGGTTATTTGGGGCATATTGTACTGTATATTGCTGCTACTGGCCCTTTTAACAGCATCTATGGACACATTGGGACTTTTGGGACTACTGTCCCTTTAAGACTGTGAAGCATATTCTAGTGTACTGCCTGTAATATTATATATGTATTTATATATGTGTTAAGTTTATCCTGGGTGATTTGTATGCAGCATTCATCTGATTGTTCGGTAGAATCACTCCATTCAGTATATTGAGTGAAACTACCGAACAACCAGACCACCCAGGAATAAGTGTGCCTCCAATTACCGTTTGCAACAATGTTGCAAACGGGTAATTGGCAATCAGTGCAGTGTGGTCTGTGTCCTCTGGGTGGCCGCCATTCGGGAGCCGAACACGTGGCGGCGGCCATCTTAAACTACCGAACAGCGGTGTTTTGCCGTCGAGTGTCTGGAACTAAAATCGGACACTTGACTAGGCAAACACCGCTGAGACCTCCATACTTCCAGAAATTCGTATAGAAACTACCGAATGACCCGCCGTTCGGTAGAAAGAACCCCACAAACAAGGGAATTCATTCAAACCCTCTCCAGGCTCTATAACACAGGCAATTCGTCTGTTTTCATTCCCTTGTTTGTGACCGACCGCAGGGCCAAAATGCATGGAACTGTTTTTGGATACTTTACCCATGCGGTCGGTCAAATCTTTGGAACCCCATATCTCCCGAACCGTTCATCCGAATGACTTGAATTTTGAATATGTTGTCCCCCTGAATAAGGGCTATCCAGAACTTGGCTGAAAAGGTGTACCGGATAATTGGGTTTAATGTTATCTGAGGGGAGTGGATGTGTGGGCTGAACCATGTATGTGATTGGTTATTTTATGCCTCCCCCTGGGTGTGGCCTGTATGTGTACTCATGTAATAAAAACCAGGCTGGGTGCCCCAGCACCTCAGACCACTGCTTGACCTTCAACACGGAGCCTTGTCTCGTTCTTGGGGGGATTCACTGTATGCTGATGGAGATTGACTGCTAGGAGTGTAAGCTGATGTCTGCTTTTCCTATTCATCTGCTAGCAGCTATTCGTGAGGTTCCAGCTTGGAGTGTTATCTTATTCCCTGGTATGCAGTTCGGGAGTTTGATGCATTCGCCTGTATCTAGTTCGTGAGTTTTGATGTTCTGCAGTAGCTGTGCCTTTCTGAGAAAAGGGGATTATCGCCTAAACGGATTTTAACCCCTCATATGCTGAAACGGTCCGTTACAAGACTGTTCCCCCTACATAGGGTCACTTGGCAGGTATGGATTGACACCTGTCCTCAAAGCCCCTGATACACACTGACACAGAGCAGAATAGAGACTGTTCCCTGTCTACAGAGACCATGATACACACTGACACAGAGCAGAATAGAGACTGTTCCCCGTCCACAGAGACCATGATACGCACAGACACAGAGCAGAATAGAGACTGTTCCCCGTCCACAGAGACCATGATACACACTGACACAGAGCAGAATAGGGACTGTTCCCCCTACATAGGGTCACTTGGCAGGTATGGATTGACACCTGTCCTCAAAGCCCCTGATACACACTGACACAGAGCAGAATAGAGACTGTTCCCTGTCCACAGAGTCCATGATACACACTGACACAGAGCAGAATAGAGACTGTTCCCCGTCCACAGAGACCATGATACACACTGACACAGAGCAGAATAGAGACTGTTCCCTGTCCACAGAGTCCATGATACACACTGACACAGAGCAGAATAGAGACTGTACCCCGTTCACAGAGACCATGATACACACTGACACAGAGCAGAATAGATACTGAAAAAAGGAGATAGGGTCGCACTCAATCACATCAATTTAAACACAGGGTGCTACTGGGCAAGGGTCAGCAAAAAAAAAACCAAGAAATGTATGCATATAGAAAGAATCCCAGGCACTCACTGTGATTGTTCTTCAAGCAGATTTATTGCAACGTTTCGACCTCAATGAGGTCTTTTTCAAGCTTGAAAAAGACCTCATTGAGGTCGAAACGTTGCAATAAATCTGCTTGAAGAACAATCACAGTGAGTGCCTGGGATTCTTTCTATATACAGAGCAGAATAGAGACTGTTCCCCGTCCACAGAGACCATGATACACACTGACACAGAGCAGAATAGGGACTGTTACCCCTACATAGGGTCACTTGGCAGGTATGGATTGACACCTGTCTTTAAAGCCCATGATACACACTGGGGGGAGCTACTGTCCTCCCCAACCCCTGCGCGGTGGGTGGGGGCCATAAATCCCAATGGGGGGACCTACTGTCCTCCCCGCCTCGGACCCCACCCCTGCGCGGTGGGTGGGGGCCATAAATCACAATGGGGGGGCCTACTTTCCTCCCCCCGGCCCCCATCCCTGCGCGGTGGGTGGGGGGCATAAATCACAATGGGACGGACCTACTGATAGGAGTGGAGTATTGTTCATATCAGTTTAATACCTTCCGCGTCTCCTATCAGTGGACGTGTATATGGCAGCCATTTTAGGAACCGCACACCTGGGACCCGAGCAAGGTCACCTCGTTCAAGCTGCTCTGGTTCCTTGATGAGCCAGCTGCCCGTGAGTTAACATGTCCCGTGGAGAAGCACTCTGTCCTGTAAAGCCTCACCACAAAAAAATTAAATAAATAACAGCACTCGGAGTGGTGAGTTTAGTAAATGTTCATATCAGTTTAATACCTTCCGCGTCTCCTATCAGTGGACATGTATATGGCAGCCATTTTAGGAACCGCACACCTGGGACCCGAGCAAGGTCACCTCTTTCAACAGGCGACATGATTTGGCCCTGTAAAACTATCCTGGATATTCTCTACAATTTCTATGGATATGACATTGATTTATGTAACAGGGAGATGGAAGAAGATGCTTGGTCGGTCCTCTTACTTGAAATTTGGGGCACTGCGCGGGCAAGCTAATGTGCCACCAGATAGGAGTGGTGAGTTTAGTATTGTTCATATCAGTTTAATACCTTCCGCGTCTCCTATCAGTGGACGTGTAAATGGCAGAGATTTTTAATTGTTGAATCACCTCCCCTTTTTAGGCCAAGTTGGGAAGATGCTTAGACCACTGGTATATTGGTGCCATCTTGGAGGATTGTTTTTTGGTTTGGTTTTTGAAGCCACAGTGCTGCACCAGTGGGCCTAAAAATTAGGCATGTACACATGCCTGAAAAATGTGGTATTGTTGCAGCCGCTGCTGAAGCAGCGGCCAGAAAAATTGATGTTTGTTTCACAGGCAGAAAGTGCCCTAAAACATGGCGGCTTGAACCCTAGTTGGTGGCGGATAAGTCACGCAAGTCAAACGTCATTCAGAGCTAAAATACAGCAGTGTGTGGACCATTTTTAGCCCAAGGCAGCTCATCTCATCAGGCCTTTTTTAAGCGAATGTATCGCCCAGTGTCAGTCCCTTCGGGATCCATCCCTCATTCATCTTAATAAAGGTGAGGTAATCTAGACTTTTTTGACCTAGGCGACTTCTCTTCTCAGTGACAATACCTCCTGCTGCACTGAAGGTCCTTTCTGACAGGACACTTGAAGCGGGGCAGGCCAGAAGTTCTATCGCAAATTGGGATAGCTCAGGCCACAGGTCAAGCCTGTACACCCAGTAGTCAAGGGGTTCATCGCTCCTCAGAGTGTCGATATCTGCAGTTAAGGCTAGGTAGTCTGCTACCTGTCGGTCGAGTCGCTCTCTGAGGGTGGATCCCGAAGGGCTGTGGCGATGCATAGGACTTAAAAAGGTCCGCATGTCCTCCATCAACAACATGTCTTTAAAGCGTCCTGTCCTTGCCGGCGTGGTCGTGGGAGGAGGAGGAGGATGACTTCCACCTCTCCCCCTGTTAGATTCCCGTTGTGCTGTGACATCACCCTTATACGCTGTGTAAAGCATACTTTTTAATTTATTTTGCAAATGCTGCATCCTTTCCGACTTGTTGTAATTCGGTAACATTTCCGCCACTTTCTGCTTATACCGGGGGTCCAGTAGTGTGGACACCCAGTACAGGTCGTTCTCCTTCAGCCGTTTTATACGAGGGTCCCTCATCAGGCAGGACAGCATGAAAGACCCCATTTGCACAAGGTTGGATGCCGAGCTACTCATTTCCCGTTCCTCCTCCAAACTGATGTCATTGAAGGTATGTTCTTCCCCCCAGCAACGTACAACACCACGGGTACCAGATAGGTGACAACGAGCACCCTGGGATGCCTGTTGTGTTTGGTCTTGCTCCTCCTCCTCCTCCTCAAAGCTACAATCCTCCTCTGACTCCTCTTCCTCACAATCCTCTTCCAGCATTGCCGCAGGTCCAGCAAGAGATGCTGATAAGGCTTTTTCTGGTGGTGATGGTGACCACAACTCTTCCTCTTCACGCTCATCTACAGCCTGATCCAGCACTCTTCGCAGGGCACGCTCCAGGAAGAAAACAAATGGTATGATGTCGCTGATGGTGCCTTCGTTGCGACTGACTAGGTTTGTCACCTCCTCAAAAGGACGCATGAGCCTACAGGCATTGCGCATGAGCGTCCAGTAACGTGGCAAAAAAATTCCCAGCTCCCCAGAGGCTGTCCTAGCACCCCGGTCATACAAATATTCATTAACAGCTTTTTCTTGTTGGAGCAGGCGGTCGAACATTAGGAGTGTTGAATTCCAACGTGTAGGGCTGTCGCAAATCAAGCGCCTCACTGGCATGTTGTTTCGCCACTGGATATCGGCAAAGTGAGCCATGGCCGTGTAGGAACGCCTGAAATGGCCACACACCTTCCTGGCCTGCTTCAGGACGTCCTGTAAGCCTGTGTACTTATGCACAAAGCGTTGTACGATCAGATTACACACATGTGCCATGCACGGCACATGTGTCAACTTGCCCAACTTCAATGCCGCTATCAAATTTTTTCCGTTGTCACACACCACTTTGCCGATATCCAGTTGCTGCGGAGTCAGCCACTTTTCCACCTGTGCGTTCAGGGCGGACAGGAGTGCTTGTCCGGTGTGACTCTCTGCTTTCAAGCAAGTCAAACCCAAGACGGCGTGACACTGCCGTATCCGGGATGTGGAATAGTACCTGGGGAGCTGGGGGGGTGCCGTTGATGTGGAGCAAGACGCAGCAGCACAAAAGGACTCAGCCGAGGAGGTTGTGGAAGAGGATGGAGTAGGAGGAGTAGAGGAGGTGGCAGCAGGACTGCCTGCAAGTCTTGGCGGTGTCACCAACTCCTCTGCAATGCCACGCATTCCTTGCTTGTCAGCCGTCAGCAGGTTTACCCAATGCGCAGTGTAGGTGATATACCTGCCCTGACCATGCTTTGCAGACCAGGTATCAGTGGTCAGATGGACCCTTGCCCCAACACTGTGTGCCAGACATGCCATGACTTCCTTTTGCACAATCGAGTACAAGTTGGGGATTGCCTTTTGTGAAAAGAAATTCCGGCCGGGTACCTTCCACTGCGGTGTCCCAATAGCTACAAATTTTTTGAATGCCTCAGACTCAACCAGATTGTATGGTAAAAGCTGGCGGGCTAATAGTTCGGACAAGCCAGCTGTCAGACGCAGGGCAAGGGGGTGACTTGGTGACATTGGCTTCTTACGCTCAAACATGTCCTTGACAGACACATGACTGTGGGCAGATGAGCGGGAACTGCTCAAGGCGGGAGACGGAGTGGCGGATGGTTGAGAGGGGGCAAGAAGGACAGCAGTGGTTGACGTGGCTGAAGATGCTGGACCAGGAGGAGGATGGCGGCTTAGAGTAGGCGTGCTGCTTGTACTCATGTGTTGATCCCATAGGCGTTTGTGATGTGAGATCATGTGCCTACGCAAAGCAGTTGTACCTAGGTGGGTGTTGGACCTCCCACGACTCAGTTTCCTTTGGCACAGGTTGCAAATGGCATCGCTGTTGTCAGAGGCAGACACACAAAAAAAATGCCACACTGCGGAGCTCTGCAATGACGGCATTCTGGTGGTGGACACAGCATGCGTTGATTGGCGTGCTGTCGGGCTGACCCCGGGTGCCGATGCATGCTGTCTGACTGTGCCACTAGCTCCTTGCAATGACCCCCCCCCCCCCGTCTTCCAACTCGTCTCCTCGTCCTCTCTGTCTCCCCATCTGAACTTTCGCCCTGTTCTTCTTCTTGCCGAGCGGGCACCCACGTTACATCCATGGACGCATCGTCATCATCAACCGCTTCGCTTGTATCTGACAACTCAGAAAAGGAAGCAGCAGCGGGTACAACATCATCATCATCACACCGTACCTCCATGTGTTTAATGCTGCCTGCCTGAGACATATCCCTGTTATCTACATCCTCTAGCAATAATGGTTGCGCATCACTCATTTCTTCAAACGGGTGTGTGAATAACTCCTCTGACATACCAAGTAAAGCGGCTGTGGTGCTAGTTTTGGTGGTGGCGGCAGGCGGGTGAGTGCTATCTTGAGAGGTGCCTGAAGCTAAGCTGGAGGAGGATGGTGCGTCAAGGTTCCGAGCGGAGGCTGTACAAGATTGGGTGTCCTGTGTTAGCCAGTCAACTATGTCCTCAGAACTTTTCAAGTTCAGAGTACGTGGCTTCTGAAAACTGGGCATTATTCTAGGGCAAAAGGGAATCACAGCACCACGACCACGACAGCCCCTGCGGGGTGGCCTGCCTCTGCCTGTCATTTTTTGGGGGATTAGTGGTACTATGCGTGCAAGCTACTGTGAGACCAGATATGATTGGCAATGTGAACTGTAACAGTTCTGCAGAGCACACACTGTAGGCCTGACACACCCGCTTGAAGACAAGTAACTGCTATTCAATCTATAACAGTGAAAAACAAATTTTGGTTTTAAAAGCACGCTATAGAGACACCAGATATGATTGGCAACTGTCAAAGTACGCTGGCAGGGTTGTGCAGGGCACACGCTGAAGGAAGGCCTGACAGAGCCGCTTGAAGGACACTGACTGGCTGCTATTAGCTTACACTGGAAACCTTTTTTCTTTGTAAAAGCACGCTAAAGAGACACCAGATATGATTGGCAACTGTCAAAGCACGCTGGCACAGGTCTGCAGAGCACACGCTGAAGTAGGCCTGACACCCAGACGCTTGCAGACAACTAACTGCTCTTCTATTACAGTGAAAAAAAATTATTTCTTTTAAATCTAAAGCTTAAGCTATTGTAAAAACAGATATGAGTGGTGGCACTGGGCAAGAGGGCACAGTATCCACTGTGAACCTCACACAGAAGCTGGCAGGCAGGCAACTGCTCTTCAATTACAGTGGAAACAAAATTTTGGTTTTAAAAGCACGCTATAGAGACACCAGATATGAGTGGCAACTGTCAAATTACGCTGGCAGGGTTGTGCAGGGCACACGCTGAAGGAAGGCCTGACAGAGCCGCTTGAAGGACACTGACTGGCTGCTATTAGCTTACACTGGAAACCTTTTTTCTTTGTAAAAGCACGCTAAAGAGACACCAGATATGATTGGCATCTGTCAAAGCACGCTGGCAGTGTTGTGCAGGGCACACGCTGAAGGAAGGCCTGACAAAGCCGCTTGAAGGACACTGACTGGCTGCTATTAGCTTACACTGGAAACCTTTTTTCTTTGTAAAAGCATGCTATAGAGACACCAGATATGAGTGGCAACTGTCAAAGTACGCTGGCAGGGTTGTGCAGGGCACACGCTGAAGGAAGGCCTGACAGAGCCGCTTGAAGGACACTGACTGGCTGCTATTAGCTTACACTGGAAACTTTTTTTCTTTGTAAAAGCACGCTAAAGAGACACCAGATATGATTGGCAACTGTCAAAGCACGCTGGCACAGGTCTGCAGAGCACATGCTGAAGTAGGCCTGACACCCAGACGCTTGCAGACAACTAACTGCTCTTCTATTACAGTGAAAAAAAATTATTTCTTTTAAATCTAAAGCTTAAGCTATTGTAAAAACAGATATGAGTGGTGGCACTGGGCAAGAGGGCACAGTATCCACTGTGAACCTCACACAGAAGCTGGCAGGCAGGCAACTGCTCTTCAATTACAGTGGAAACAAAATTTTGGTTTTAAAAGCACGCTATAGAGACACCAGATATGAGTGGCAACTGTCAAATTACGCTGGCAGGGTTGTGCAGGGCACACGCTGAAGGAAGGCCTGACAGAGCCGCTTGAAGGACACTGACTGGCTGCTATTAGCTTACACTGGAAACCTTTTTTCTTTGTAAAAGCACGCTAAAGAGACACCAGATATGATTGGCATCTGTCAAAGCACGCTGGCAGTGTTGTGCAGGGCACACGCTGAAGGAAGGCCTGACAAAGCCGCTTGAAGGACACTGACTGGCTGCTATTAGCTTACACTGGAAACCTTTTTTCTTTGTAAAAGCATGCTATAGAGACACCAGATATGAGTGGCAACTGTCAAAGTACGCTGGCAGGGTTGTGCAGGGCACACGCTGAAGGAAGGCCTGACAGAGCCGCTTGAAGGACACTGACTGGCTGCTATTAGCTTACACTGGAAACTTTTTTTCTTTGTAAAAGCACGCTAAAGAGACACCAGATATGATTGGCAACTGTCAAAGCACGCTGGCACAGGTCTGCAGAGCACATGCTGAAGTAGGCCTGACACCCAGACGCTTGCAGACAACTAACTGCTCTTCTATTACAGTGAAAAAAAATTATTTCTTTTAAATCTAAAGCTTAAGCTATTGTAAAAACAGATATGAGTGGTGGCACTGGGCAAGTGGGCTCAGTATCCAATGTGAACCTCACACAGAAGCTGGCAGGCAGGCATCTGCTCTTCTATTACAGTGAAAACAAATTATTTATTTTAAATCTAAAGCTTAACCTATTGTAAAAACAGATATGAGTGGTGGCACTGACTGTGCAAATGGGCAAGGCATCCAACCTGACACAGAAGCTGGCAGGCAGGCAACTGCTCTTCTATTACAGTGAAAAAAAATTATTTCTTTTAAATCTAAAGCTTAACCTATTGTAAAAACAGATATGAGTGGTGGCACTGGGCAAGTGGGCACAGTATCCAATGTGAACCTCACACAGAAGCTGGCAGGCAGGCACCTGCAATTACATTACACAGGAAAAAAAAAAAAAAAAAAAAGCAGCCTGATGTTCTAGCCCTAAAAAGGGCTTTTTGGGGTGCTGTCCTTACAGCAGAGATCAGATGAGTCCTTCAGGATTGTAGTGGACACTGAATACCCTAGCCTAGCTATCAATTTCCCTATCTAATCAGCAGCAGCTAAACTTTCCCTCCTCTCACTAAGCATGCAGCTTCAGAATGAATTGAAAATGGATGCTGGGAGGGAGGTTGGAGGGTATGGAAGGGAGGGAACTGTTTGCCGGCGGACAGTTCGGTACATCACTAGTAGCCAATTTATTTCCAGGTTCTGGAAAGCCTTTTGTTCGGAAATGGGTATTACTCTCTCATTTTCTTCCGCATACCACCCCCAGTCTAATGGAGCTGCTGAACGTGCCAATCAATCTCTGGAGCAGTACCTTCGTTGCTTCGTATCCCACCATCAGAACAATTGGTCTGACCTACGTCCTTGGGCTGAGTTTGCTCGGAATAACGCTACTCATGATTCTTCCGGCAAAAGTCCTTTTTACGTTGTCTATGGCCAGCATCCCGTTGTTCTTCCGGCTGCCTTCTCCTCACAGGGCATGCCAGTTCTGGATGAGCATTTGGCTGGTTTACGTAATACTTGGAAGCAGGTTCAGCGTTCTTTGGTGGATTCCGCTGCTCGCCAGAAGGTGCAGGCTGACAAGCATCGCAGGGCGGCTTCTTCTTATGTCGTGGGGGACAGGGTTTTGCTTTCCACGCGGAATATTCGCCTCCGGGTGCCTTCTATGAAATTGGCTCCCCGCTTTATTGGTCCTTATCGTAGTTTGCATAAGGTTAATCCTGTTTTGTATGCCTTAGGTCTTCCTAAGAATCTGCGTATTCCTAATGTCTTTCACACCTCGTTGTTGAAGCCTTACTTACGCAACCGCTATACCCGGCATACTCCTCCTCCCCCTCCTGTCTCTGTGGAGGGTCATAAGGAGTTTGAAGTTTCTGCTGTTCTTGACTCTCGTTTCCTTAAAGGTCGACTTCAGTACCTGGTGCATTGGAAGGGCTATGGGCCTGAGGAACACAGTTGGATTTCCGCTGGCGCTGTTCACGCTCCCTGCCTTTTGCGTTCTTTCCATTCTCGTTTTCCTGCCAGGCCGGGCCCTCCCCGTCTGGAGGGCGTGTCCTCAGGGGGGGGGTACTGTAGCGGTACTTACCCTTTCCAGGGGCCGGCCGGGGTCCTCTGTTCGAGCCGTGCGCGGTCCTGCTGCTGCACGAGCCGCGCGCCGCTCATCCGAAGGCAGGAACAGGAAGGCGGGCTGTGACCGCGAGAAGCGGTCACGTGTCCCGCCTGACTCTAAGAGCGCGCCGCGGGTCTCGGGCGCACTCTTAAAGGGACAGTGGGAGCCTAAATTGGAAAAGGCCTCCCATTGGTCCCTGTCATGCCACACTCCCCATTCACTTACCTTTTGGGGGCGTGGAGATGACATGGACCAATCATAATAGATGTTTAGTTATTTATACTCACCTTTTTCCCTTGGTTCCTTGCCCTATCGTGGTTTCTGTTTCAGTTCCCTTTAGCGCTTGTTGTGTTCAGTTGTGTTCCTTCGTACTTGACCTTGGCTTTGTTTTCTGACTGCGTTATCTCTTTATCCTTATCTGTTCTGTTTGCCAGCTTGGTGTTTACTGTGTACCAGACCCCGGCTAGTCCTAGTTTACGCTGTCTCTTTGTGCTCTTGACCTCGGATCGTTCCTGACTCTGTACTTCTCCTATATACGTCGAGTCCGGCCACTCTAAGGTCCGGTAGACGTATCTTCCCTCTGTGTTGTCTTCTGTTTAGCTTAATCCTGTGTGTAGGGGTATATTCTCGTTACAATAACTTTATTGTGGCACAATCTGTGTTTACTGTATAATATGGTGTTTATTGCTTGGCAACATGATGACTAACAACATGGTATTTTGTAATTTAGTGTTTCACCGATCCTTCTTGTTAGTGATTGCTTGTGTTATTCAATAATTAACCACATGATCAATTAGTGCCCTTCATTAATCACTAGTTGCACTTTTCAATTTGAATTTGAGAAAGACCTACTGTTAGGTAGAAAGGTTGTTGAGCTTGCTGTTTGGACCTCAGCTGGACATCTCAGTTGGATTATCCAATGAGATATGAGGTTGCTTTTTGAATAAAATGGAATAATTAAAAAGAAAGACCTAATACTATACTTAAATATGTCCCTGTGCCACGCTAACTTACTTCCTGGATACATTATACTTGACATATTGTGCAACTAGGTTACTACTTTTTTAGACTGTAAACTTTATTAAGTATGGCCTTCATCATGTGCAAGTTTAACTAAACTAATTAATGTATGTGTATTCTTTAGTCCTTTATTCAGCACTGCCAAAATCTGGCACTTTATACAAACATAATAATACAAATAATGTCCACATTCTATTTTGCTTGCTAACATGAATATTTATTTTTTATTTTTATTGTTGTATATTAATACAGTATTGCAACCATATACAACATCTTCGTTTCTAATTATGTGTTGAGATTTACTCTGTGTAGTCTTTAATTAATAAGCATAATGGTTATTATCAGATAAACAAGTGGTAGTGCATGTCTGTAAACAATGAATTAAATGATTGTACCATTATCTTCAGGAAAATAATGCAACATTGTACACATTATTTATTTTTCTCCTTGGAACAACAAAGCACTGAAAGCCCTGGTGCTCGGTATAGGATAATTCACGACAAAAAAATATTGAAAGCCAATTATTGAAATTGATGATTAGTAAAGTCACAGGTACGCCCAATGGGTGTGTTGGTTGTGTTCGGGGAAATATATTTCAGATTAAGAAAAATATTCTGTCAAAGTGGTTGCTCCACATGGTAGAGTATCATATGTTAAATGTGCTTCTATGCTTAAAGAAACACTATAGGCACCCAGATCACTTCATTTCGATGAAGAGGTCTGGGTGCCATGCCCCCCTCCCTGTTTTAACCCTGCAGCTGGAATTATTGCCATTCTTGCAGTGAAAGTGTTTCTACCGATATAGCAGAGTAAAACTCCACTATTTCAATCAGTCAACAAGATGTCATAGCCAATCAGTGTCATAGCGATCATCTTATTGGCACAACACAGTGCTTTGGCTTGCACGTGCACTAGCCTCCCAAAACATATCTATGTTACAGAATTAGATTGCTGATATCATCAATCCTGAGCTGCAGACCTGAGACCAGTTCTACAAGGGAGGGAAGGTAAGTAAAGCTACCTTTTTAACCCTGCCAGTGTGGGCCTGTTAGATAAAAGAACCCAAGGCACACCAGAATCAATTTGCACATAAAAGTATATTTTATTTGTTTATACAGTGAATAAGCATAGATAGTACAAACAAAGTGCAGATAATAATACAGTTTGTGGGTTTATTTTTTGAGCACTTACCATTATAGGTCTAGTGATTAAGTGGTATACCATCTAATCGTTACATGTCTGTGCTATTATCTGCACTTTGTTTGTACTATGCTTATTTACTTTATAAACAAATAAAATATACTTTTATGTGCAAATTGATTCCGGTGTGCCTTGGGTTCTTTTATGTACTAGGTTTATGGATCTGGTGGGGAATCAGATTTTCCCTTTGATCACCTGGTGACTTTATTACACTAACCCATACATACAGTTTGAGCGCTCAATATAATTTTCTATGCAAAGTGTGGGTTTGTTAACCTAAATGTGACTGGGCATTCACTTTAGGAAAGCACATTTCTATCCCTAACAATATAATTTTCAATAAAAAAAAATAGTGTAAGGATGTTAAACATGGTACAAAAAAGATAAAAAAAAACACAAAAAAGATAAAAAAGAACACAAAAGGAACTTTCAAGCAAAAAAATCCAGTGCACAGTGCCTAAAATATTTCTTGTAGGCAATGATATTTCAGTATACAATGTTTACGGACTCACTATGGCAGAAGACAGGATACAGGTTGAGCGCCATAATCGCATAATCTGGTGTCTGCGTAGTACTGTCACATCTCCCATGGCAGTTAGGTAAGTAGTGTGTAAGAAGACATTACATTCCAGGCACTAATATTTACCTCATGTATTACATTCATGAGGGATGGTGGAACTCCAGACTTCCAGGATATCGCAATACATTATTGAGCCACAATTAAAATGAGGGGAAAGAGGTCATCATTATGTCATGGGAACTTTTGCATTGGTAGGAAAACTAAAAAATAAACTGGGGATTTTTGAACTCTCAAGTTGCCAAACGAAGGCAAAAAAAACATGTACTTGATCCCAAAAGATTTAAATGCAAGGACAGAGCCAGCACACATTAAATAATGTTCCATGCACATTCTGCCATCTCCAACAGTTAGGGGAATCATTTGGATACATTTTATGTAATCTGGAAGGTGCATTTCAAGGTGCTTTGTTCACACAGTTTTTCTATGTAAGGAATTAAAGGCCTCCACTATAGATGCGGTGGGATTAACAACCAATGACAGTTTCCCATCTTTGCATATCGAGGCTTTGAGCATAACTCTGTTTAAACAGTTACTGGGGGAGAAATGTGGACTAACTGGGGAGAGGTTTAATTAATGAAGATGAAAAATCATGGGTCTCCAATTGAGCAGGTTCACAAAGGGGCAACACATGTATAGAAATATTCTCTGTTTTTGCTGCAGTGCATTTACTTAGAGCCTCCTTAAGTCTAAAGGTTAGCCCAAATGTGGACCCTGTGCTCACAGTACTTAGAGAGGCATCAGTTCTGATCATGCCCCAAAAAAGGCCAAGAAAATTGTCTGGAGTTGCTGCATCTCTTGTGCAGAGGAAATTTGCTGGCATTTCGGGTTTGGATTGCCCTGATAGACAAAATCAGAGCAAAACTATTTTTGATAACTGTATGGGGACTAACTGTAGGGCAAGTATTTAAAGTTTCTTTGAATTTTTTTGCTAGTTCTCCGATTTCTCATATTCTCTTTTTTTTGCTACTATGCCAGGAGATGCAATGAAAAGTGATATTTACTTATATGTATGCATTACAAAATAATGCAATCTTAGTTTAAATAATAAAAATGCAGATTTTCTTTTTTAAACAATTAGTGATGTCCCGAACGGTTCGCTGGCGAATAGTTCCTGGCAAACATAGCGTGTTCACGTTTGAGGTGGATGGCGAACATATGCGATGTTCGGTCCGCCCCCTATTTTTTTTTTTTGTGGCCAAATTTACTAATACTAAGTAAAAATTACTTAGTATTAATAAATTGTGCCCCTACTCGCAATACCGTGATTAGGGGCATGTCTATTAAACAGTGAGCAGTGGATTTCAAGCCATCCAATCACAGTGCTCTGTGTCATTTTACACAGCGTGGGAAAGTTCAATTTTCCCACACTGTGTAAAATGACACAGAGCACTGTGATTGGATGGATTTCAAGCCATCCAATCACAGTGCTCTGTGTCATTTTAAACAGCGTGGGAAAGTTCTTTGGAATTTTCCCACGCTGTGTAAAATGACAAAGAGCACTCTGATTGGCTGAAACCAGCCAATCAGAGTGTTCTTAGCCTAATTGCAGGGCGTGGCAAGGCTTTATAAGCCTTCCCCCGCCCTGCAGAGCTCGGTCTGCGCGGAGCCCTCCATGGGTGAACATGGATTTTTTTTTGTGCGCTCGTTTTTTTCTTTTTTTTTTTCATTGCGTAGGTTATTATGGTTTTTTATTTGGCCTTTTGTGGGGCTGAAAAAAGAAGATTTTAGAAGAAAGAAAACATCGAATGGTAAGTTGTTTTTATCTAATTTTTTTTACAGGTTTTTAGTTAAAGGTCCCCCCTCGTTATTTTTAGGGTGAGGGGGGTAGGTAGGGAGATATTTTTTTTGGGGGGGAGGGGTGACTAGGGTCCCCCCCTTTGTATTTAGGGCCCCCACCCACCGATCAGGGGTGGGCGCCGGGGGGGACAGTAGGTCCCCCCTTATTGTTAATTTTAGGGTCCCCACCCACCGCTCAGGGGTGGGGGCCGGGGGGGACAGTAGGTCCCCCCTTATTGTTAATTTTAGGGCCCCCACCCACCGCTCAGGGGTGGGGGCCGGGGGGGACAGTAGGTCCCCCCTTATTGTTAATTTTAGGGCCCCCACCCACCGCTCAGAGGTGGGGGCCGGGGGGGGACAGTAGGTCCCCCCTTATTGTTAATTTTAGGGCCCCCACCCACCGCTGAGGGGTGGGGGTTGGGGGGGACAGTAGGTCCCCCCTTATTGTTAATTTTAGGGCCCCCACCCACCGCTCAGGGGTGGGGGCTTGGGTGGGACAATAGGTCACCCCCTTATTGTTATTTTTAGGGCCCCCACCCACCGCTCAGGGGTGGGGGCCGGAGGGGGACAGTAGGTCCCCCCTTATTGTTAATTTTAGGGCCCCCACCCACCGCTCAGGGGTGGGGGCCGGGGCAGACAGTAGGTCCCCCCCTTATTGTTAATTTTAGGGCCCCCACACACTGCTCAGGGGTGGGGGCTGGAGGGGACAGAAGGTCCCCCCCTTATTGTTATTTTTAGGGCCCCCACCCGCTGCACAGGGGTGGGGGCCGGAGAGGGGGAGGACAGTAGGTCCCCCCTCATTATCTTTATGGCCCCCACCTGCTTCCCAGGGGTGGGGGCCGGGGGGAGGACAGTAGGTCCCCCCTCATTATCTTTATGGCCCCCACCCGCCGCCCAGGGGTGGGGGCCGGGGGGAGGATGACAGTAGGTCCCCCCCCTCATTATCATTATGGCCCCCACCCACCGTCCAGGGGTGGGGGCCGGAGAGGTGAAGGACAGTAGGTCCCCCCCTCATTATCTTTATGGCCCCCACCCGCTGCCCAGGGGTGGGGGCCGGGGGGTAAAGAAGAGTAGGTCTCCCCCCCTTCAACCACTATTGTGGCCAGGTAGAGTCCCTGTGGGTTTTAAAATTTGCCTGCCTACTGAAGTCTATGGCGGTTCGCCCGGTTCGCCCGGTTCGCCCGGTTCGCCCGGTTCGCGAACATTTGTGGAAGTTCGCGTTCGCAGTTCGCGAACCGAAAATGTTATGTTCGCGACATCACTAGAGACAATCAAAAGACTCACTCTTACATTCACATGCATACAAATATGTACTTTTTATACAATGCCAAAAATATACAAGGATATGAACCCAAGAAAAATATTATTAAAAAATATTCTGACCCATTGAGTTTTCAAAAATATGTATCAATAAACATTGCCTCAGATATAATTATTTCAAGTAATAAAAAGGCTGATCACATGCCTGTACTTTGGGCTTGCAGTGGTGTCACTAATCAGTGCATATCATCAAGAAGATTCAAACCTAGTAGCCAACCATGTAATATGACAATGTGCTACTATTGGTTTTGCCATCTGCTGAGCTCCAGCAGTGGGTTTCAAGTCTTAATTTTATTGTGGCATGCTGATCAAATGATTATAGATTATGAACCTTCAAATTAATTAATATTCTTCTTTCAATAGAATTAGTGTTCATGGGCAATTCATTTTTAAACAGAATATGTATCCTCCCTTGACAAAGGCAAATTGGGTGAAACTGTACTTTATTTTTGGGTCTATTCTCCGCTTGGTCTGGTTGACTCATTTTTTTTTTCTGGTTTTTAATCCCAGAGCTTTTGAAATGTTTAAATGAATATATAGTATATATTCACATGTGAAAAAACATGAAGTTACATATTTTGTAATGGTTTTTCGAGGTAAAATTTATTTTTGTATCCTTTGTTATGCATCAGTTGATAAACTCAATTTGTGATTTTATTTGAACATTTATTATTGTAATACAGATTGTTTTTTTTTTGTTTTTTTTATAAATTTATTTATTATTAGTTTTTATTTTATATGAACATCACATATAAACATATCATACATTGCGTACATGTCATACATATCATACAATGTATACAAACAAATACAATAAATAAGGACATACAAAAAGACTAGAAGACATATAACGAAGTTGACCATCCTATCTTGTTCATTCAACTCTACCCTTAAATTACATAAGATTAGATTAAATTTCCACTCCTTCAGAAATTACCAATCAGAAATAACCGATTAATTACAGCACAGTGTTTATATTTCAGCGTTTAATTCTCGAGGGCCTTTAGCCAATCATCCCAGATCTCATATTGTCTAATATTAACTTAAATTAGAGGCTATTCCCCTTTCCATTTTACATTGGGCAATAATGGATGCCTTGATTTGTGGCCATGGATCTACTATTGTCCTCTTCCAATTTTTGGCGATAGCCATTTTAAAGGCCATCAAAGCCTGAATTAGAGGATCCCTCTTATCTCTGGTTAGTTGCGGTCAGGGCCGGTGCTAGGATTTTTAGTTACACAGGCGAAGATGCATTTTGGCGCCCCCAACCCTCATTAAAAAAAAAAAATGCATCTTCACCTGTGTGTCTTTCCTCCCAAGCCACAGGCACACAGGCATCATTTTTCAGTCACACAGTCAAAGTCATACAGGTACACTGTCATACAAAGACAGCAATAATCATACAGAGACATACAGGCACATACATTCAGAGACATACAAGCATAGACATACATGCATACAGAGACATGCAGGCATATAAAGACATACATGCATACAGAGGCATACCGTCATACAGACACATACATACAGACAGGCATACAGAAACATACATACAGAGACATTGTCAGGGTTTCTTTGCGGTTTTAAACAGCAACCCTTTTCTGTTTCAGTGATTGAGTTTCAGCTGCAATCACTATGAGCTCCTTCTGCTTGTTGCCACGGTTACTCACCTGTGAGTAGTAATCAACCCTGCTGCTAATCAGTTCTGCCTATTTAAGCAGCTAAGCCCAGAACCTCCTTGCCCTTGCGTGGTTTCCTGTTTCCCAGAAGTCTCCTTGTTCCTGTGTTTCCTGTTTGCTCCTGGTTCCTGACTCCGGCCTTGTTCCTGACTCCGCTGCTCTCCGTGCTCCTGATCCTGGCTTGTCTGACTACCCGCTCTGGTGACTGACCCCTGCTTGATTCCTGGACTTTGCTTTTGTTATTTATTAGTTATTTATTAATAAAGGTGTGTTTGCATCTACTTCTGTCTCTGTCTGGTTCCTGGTCCCTGACATTACGCAAGGGCCATGAATACAGATGGTACAGGCAAGACACCTATACCTAACCTATTTTCCCGGTGGGACCAGCAGAACCACCATTTGGACCAGTATGCCCATCTGGATCCAGTACCCGGCCAGCCTGCGATTGCGGCCGCCTCTGCCTCACTTCCTGTTCTAGCACCGGTTGTAGCCTCCAAACCTGTAGCGGCTAGAGAAATGACTGGGTCTGTCCCGCTCCCTCAGTATTTTGGGGGCAACCCAGCACAGTGCAGAGAATTTATAAATCAGGTTAAAGGATACCTTGAAACCCTGCCCCAGGCATTTCCTACAGACAGTGACAAAGTTCACTTCATGATTTCTTTGCTGTCTGAAAAGGCCCTAGCTTGGGCAAAACCTCTCTGGGAGGCAGAGAAGCCTATTATTTACAATTACCCTGAATTTGTTGCATCCTTCAAAAGGGTTTTTGATATTCCAGCTCGCTCCACCCCTACTGCCGAACTACTCATGTCTAATGCTCAGGGCACAAAAACTATTGTCGAGTATGCCAGTGAATTCCGTACCATGGCAGCAGAAGGTGGCTGGAACAACGAGACTCTCGTGGCTGCCTTTGCACAGGGTCTCTCCGATGTGTTTAAAAATGAGATTGCAGCCAGAGAATTACCGAGGAACTGATATCATTTGTCACCCTCATTGACATCAGACTCCGAGAGAGATCCTCATCCAAGGAGCGCCCGCGGAGGCCTCTTGTAAATTTGGCACCGAGCTTTTCTTGCCCACCCGAACCTCCCTCACCTCCCATGCCTCCTGGTCCTGAGTCCTCTGTCTGTGTGGAGCCAAGGCGGTTAGGCTTCTCACGCCTCTCGGTCGAGGAGAGAGCCTTTAGGAGGAGGGAGGGTCTGTGCCTATACTGCGGAC
Organism: Pelobates fuscus; assembly: GCF_036172605.1. Taxonomy (NCBI): domain Eukaryota; kingdom Metazoa; phylum Chordata; class Amphibia; order Anura; family Pelobatidae; genus Pelobates; species Pelobates fuscus. Next base: position 211,358,531 of record NC_086318.1, on the reverse strand, counting down.
ACCACGGTCACGTGTTAAAGTTTTGCCCGATTCGTCCGGCAAAGGGCCCGCACCCAAGATACTGTCAGGGGCAGATCTTGGGTGGTCTTTCTGCAGACCCAGAGATATGTGTGCGCAAACCCTTGGTGCCTGTTATCCTCTCCTGGCCTGATTCATCCATTGAAACCCGGGCATTTCTTGATTCTGGGGCCGCAGGCTTGTTTATAGATTGTGCATTTGCAACAAAGCACTCTATACCCTTACAGTCTCGCAACTTCCCACTAGCCTTCGAAGCCATCGATGGCAGGCCAATACAGCCAACCCACGTGACCCAAGAAACCGTGCCCATATCTCTGGCTGTAGGGGTTCTACATCATGAGACGATCCAATTCCAGGTCATTTCCTCTCCATATTACCAGGTTGTTTTGGGATACCCTTGGTTACAGAAGCATAACCCCACAATTGATTGGCGCAAAGCTGAGATATTATCATGGTCCCAGCAATGCACATTGTCCTGTCTCCAGAAACCGGTCAAAGTTTTGGGCGCATGTTCTGCCTCTTCCTTACCCGCTGAGTACCAAGAATTCCAAGATGTATTTGACAAGGGTCAAGACAGCGTTCTGCCACCACACCGTCCGTATGACTGTGGTATCGAACTCCAACCGGGTACCAATCCTCCCCGGGGCCGGATTTACCCACTGTCTGTAGCAGAGAATCGAGCCATGGAGGAGTATGTTACCGATGCACTGTCTAAGGGTTTTATCCGGAAGTCATCTTCTCCTGCCGGGGCCGGCTTTTTCTTTGTAAAGAAAAAAGATGGCGAGTTGAGACCCTGTATCGACTATAGGGGTCTCAATCGCATTACTATTAAGAATGCCTACCCCATTCCATTAATCACGGAATTATTTGACCGCCTAAAGGGAGCAACGGTCTTCACCAAACTTGATCTGAGAGGGGCATATAATCTCGTCCGGATAAAAGAGGACCACGAATGGAAAACCGCATTTAACACCAGGAGCGGCCATTACGAATACCTAGTAATGCCCTTTGGACTTTGCAATGCTCCGGCGGTTTTCCAAGAATTTATAAATGACGTCCTGCGAGATATGCTGCAGCAATGTGTGGTGGTTTATCTTGATGATATTCTGATCCATTCCACATCTCTCGAGAACCATCACGCAGACGTTTCTCGTGTTCTACAGAGACTTAGAGAAAATAATCTGTTCTGCAAATTGGAGAAATGTGAGTTTCACTGCAAACAGGTTACATTCTTGGGATATGTTATCTCAGATGCTGGATTCTCTATGGATCCGGAGAAACTTTCGGCTGTACTAAAATGGCCTCGACCTACGCGTCTTCGCTCTATACAACGGTTTCTGGGCTTCGCCAATTATTATCGGAAGTTCATACGCAACTTTTCTTCCTTGGTTAAACCTCTCACGGACATGACCAGGAGAGATGCTGATCCACAGCATTGGTCACAGGAAGCCATTACTGCCTTTGAGTCTCTCAAAGTCGCCTTTGCTGCTGCTCCTATACTGGCACACCCTAACCCTGCCTTACCATTCATTCTTGAGGTCGATGCGTCTGAGACAGGAGTGGGCGCCCTCCTGTCTCAACGTCCTAACCCAGAGAGCTCCAGGCATCCGTGCGGGTATTTCTCGAGGAAATTGAACCCGGCGGAATGCAATTACCAGATTGGTGATAGAGAACTTCTAGCCATAATTTTAGCTCTCAAAGGATGGAGGCACCTTCTTGAGGGTACTTCAGTGCCAATCCTCATACTCACAGACCACAAGAATCTAACATATCTTTCTGAAGCTAAGCGACTTTCCCCCCGGCAAGCTAGATGGGCTCTCTTCCTATCAAGATTCAATTATGTGGTTTCTTACTTGCCCGGTACAAAAAACATTCGGGCTGATGCCTTGTCTCGACAGTTCTCCCCTCCATCTAGAGAGGAGATAGCCCCTACTCCTGTGATTCCTCCGGACCATATACTGGCAACCATCCATACTAACCTCACCTCACCCCTAGGCGAGGAGATTCTGGCTGCACAAAGTAATGCTCCTCCAGAGAAACCTAATGGCCGTTGTTTTGTACCTATTAACCTCCGTACGAAACTATTGAGTACATACCACGACCCCAAAGCAGCTGGACATCCAGGCAAAAACCAGTTAATCTGGTCCGTATCCCGGCAATTTTGGTGGCCTAGTCTCCGTTCGGATGTCACCGCTTTTGTAGCTGCCTGTCCTGTGTGCGCTCAAAATAAAACCCCACGACGCCCTCCAGTGGGTCTCCTGCAAACCATACCTAATGGTGAACGACCCTGGACCCACTTGTCCATGGATTTTATCGTAGATCTTCCGGTCTCCCGTGGCAATACAGTCGTTCTCATGGTTGTTGACCGATTCTCGAAGATGTCGCATTGCATTCCCTTGAAAAAACTACCAACTTCCCAGGAACTTGCAACAATTTTTGGTCGGGAGATCTTTCGTTTGCACTTTGGGTTACCCAAAGTGATAGTCTCAGATAGGGGTAGCCAGTTTGTGTCCAGATTTTGGAGAGCTTTTTGTACGCAAATGGGAATTCAGCTTTCCTTCTCCTCGGCCTACCACCCGCAATCCAATGGTGCAGCGGAACGAGCTAACCAAACACTGGAACAGTTTCTGCGTTGCTACATTTCTGACCACCAGAACAACTGGTCTGATCTGCTACCCTGGGCGGAGTTTGCCCACAATAGTGCGATTAATGCCTCCTCCCGGCTATCCCCATTCCTGGCAAACTATGGGTTTCAACCGTCCATGTTGCCTGATACGTTCTTGCCACAGGAGATACCGGCATTGGAGGAACATCTCAGGGAACTCCGTTCCACTTGGGTGCAGGTTCAGAGTTCTTTGCAACGTGCAATGCAGAACTACAAACTCCAGGCCGACCGCAGACGCCTTCCTGTACCTACCTATCAGGTCGGAGAGAGGGTCTGGCTGTCTTCCCGCAACCTACGCCTCCGTGTTCCCTCACAAAAACTGGCACCCCGATACGTTGGGCCATTTCGTATACTTCGAAGGGTTAACCCTGTAGCTTACGCACTTGACCTTCCTGCTAACATGCGCATCTCAAATGTTTTCCATGTTTCCCTCTTGAAACCGTTGGTTTGTAATCGCTACACCACCTCAGTGCCACGTCCACGTCCTGTTCTGATTGACAATCATGAGGAATATGAAATACGCAGCATCATTGACTCACGGGTCTTCAGAGGACAGATCCAATACTTGGTGCACTGGAAAGGATACGGTCCAGAGGAACGCTCCTGGGTTCCAGCCTCTGATGTCCATGCACCATCCCTCCTTCGTTCCTATCACGCCCGCTTCCCCATGAAGCCCGGACCCACCAACAGAGATGGGGGGAGTCGTTGAGGGGGAGGTACTGTCAGGGTTTCTTTGCGGTTTTAAACAGCAACCCTTTTCTGTTTCAGTGATTGAGTTTCAGCTGCAATTACTATGAGCTCCTTCTGCTTGTTGCCACGGTTACTCACCTGTGAGTAGTAATCAACCCTGCTGCTAATCAGTTCTGCCTATTTAAGCAGCTAAGCCCAGAACCTCCTTGCCCTTGCGTGGTTTCCTGTTTCCCAGAAGTCTCCTTGTTCCTGTGTTTCCTGTTTGCTCCTGGTTCCTGACTCCGGCCTTGTTCCTGACTCCGCTGCTCTCCGTGCTCCTGATCCTGGCTTGTCTGACTACCCGCTCTGGTGACTGACCCCTGCTTGATTCCTGGACTTTGCTTTTGTTATTTATTAGTTATTTATTAATAAAGGTGTGTTTGCATCTACTTCTGTCTCTGTCTGGTTCCTGGTCCCTGACAGACATACAGGCATGCAGACACATACATACATACATACATACAGGCATACAAAGACATACACACATACAGATACATGCATGCATACAGAGACATAACGTCATACAGACACTGTAACGGAACCGCTGGCACCCCGACCGGGTACCCTCCGCTGACGGATGCTCCTAGTGCTTTCCGAGGTCTCCAAGCACTCCACCAGACACCATAACCACTGTAGACTCCCACGAACCGCCGCAGCTTGGTTGGGGTCTCGCCACGCTACCCACTCTGGACCCAAGACCAGGGTCTAGCTTCCAGTAGATGGACCTCTCCGAATTCCAGAGAGCAGGCACAGGAACAGCTCTTAGCAGAGCTCAGCGATAATACCCTGGGGAGTATAGTGATTATAGCAATCCCCAGAGTGTAGTTCTCCAATCCCCCCAAACATGAGCCGAAACTTCATGAAGGTACAAGATGATCTGAGGTGCTAGCACACCCAGTCTGCTTTTATTTCCATCTTACACATAAAAGCCCACCCACAGGGGCGGGGTAAAACAGCCAATAGCATAACGGTTACAACCCACAAGTTCCCTCCCCTCAGATAACCAGTTAACATAATTATTACAGCCAGGGAAAATACAGTTTTTATACATGTGCTATAACTTTAAAACCGTACATCCAATCTTCCCAAAAAACACATATTTGAAATCAGCACACTTTAAACATACACCCTTCCAAAATTCAGCCAAATCCATCCAGCGGATCAAAAGTTAGCTGGAGGTCCCTTTATGACCGACCGCAAGCACGTTTTCCTGCCCAAAACAGTTCCATAGATTTGGGCTGTGCGGCCGGTCAATTTCATGCGAAAAAACGACTAAGTCCCATTTCGAACGGGACTTAGTCTCTGGAGCTGCAAGTTCAGTATGGAAGAAGGTAAGGGTCAGCGGTGTTCGGTAAAATGTGTAGCCGATTTTAGTTCCACAGAATCTTTAGCATACACCGCTGACCGCATTCGACTGAACAAAGATGGCCGCCGCCACGTGCAATTAACCCCTTAACGCCGTTACGGCGTTCTATGCCGTCGCGGCTTTAAAGGGCTTTAAAGCCGTTGCGGCGGCATAGAACGCCGTAACGGCTTGCAGCCCCAGGAGCAGAGGTGTACTCACCTCCGCCGCGATCCTCTTCTGGGGGGCTGTCTGAGAGCCCAGGCAGCCCCCCTCCGGCAAATGAGGCCCCCGGGGGCCATGTGATCGCTCTCAAAGAGCGATCACATGGCCCCCTATAGCTGGCTATGGATCTGCCAGCAGGGGGACTGTTTAAAATATTAGACAGTCCCCCTGCTGGTAGGTAGTGTAAAAAAATAAATATTAAAATGTTATAAAATAAATTAAATGCCTTTTTATATATATATATAATATGTATATATATTATATATAATATATATACATATTATATATATGTAACGTCATACGTAATGTATTTTAATATTAATATTAGTATATATATTAATATTAAAATACACTTAGAATGACGTTACATATATATAATATGTATATATATTATATATATAATAGATCTACATATATATATTATATATATATACGCATAATTACAATAATAAATAAATAAAATAATTAAATAAATAAATAAAATATTGAAACAAAATATAAAATAAATTATATATTCATATGTAATTTCATTCTAACTGTATTTTGTTATTAATATATATATATATTGGAAACAGAATACACTTAGAATGACATTCTATATATATCTATCTATATATAAAATACAAATAACCGCAAATATATATATAGAGATAAATACATATAATTACATAAAAGATTACATTAGTATACACGTAGAATTTATATACCTATAAATGCATATATATTAAAATTCTACGTGTATATTTAAGTAATTTTTTAACATAATTATGTCATTTGATTAATTAAAATTTGATTGACATGCCTGACAACACAGGGAGAAAGTGCAGAGAATTTAATTCGCAAGCACTATATTAGACCCTGTAACTCTCCAAGACACCATAAAACCTGTACATAGGGGGTACTGTTTTACTCGGGAGACTTCGCTGAACTCAAATATTAGTGTTTAAAACTGGTAAATTGTATTACAACGATGATATTTTAAGTAAAAGTGACGTTTTTTGCATTTTTTACAAACAAACGGCACTTTTATGGACTATATTATTGTTGTAATATGTTTTACTGTTTTAAAACACTAATATTTGTGTTTAGTGAAATCTCCCGAGAATAACAGTACCCCACATGTACAGGTTTTATGGTGTTTTGGAAAGTTAGAGAGTCACATATAAGGCTTGCATTTCATTTTTTTGACATTGAAATTTGCCAGATTAGTTATGTTGCCTTTGAGACCGTATGGTAGCCCAGGAATAAGAATTACCCCCATGATGGCATACCATTTGCAAAAGTAGACAACCCAAGGTATTGCAAATGGGGTATGTCCAGTCATTTTTAGTAGCCACTTAGTCACAAACACTGGCCAAATATTAGTTTTTTGCTTTTTTCACACAAAAACAAATATGAACGCTAACTTTGGCCAGTGTTTGTGACTAAGTGGCTACTAAAAAAAACTAAACATACCCCACGTTCAATACCTTGGGTTGTCTACTTTTTCAAATGGTATGCCATTATGTGGGTAATTCTCTTTCCTGGGCTACCACACCGTCTCAAAGGTAACATTACTAATCTGGCAAATTTCAATTTGAAAATGGAATGTTCTATATTTGACCCTGTAACTTTCCAAAACACCATAAAACCTGTTAATGGGGGGTACTGTTGTACTCGTGAGACATCGCTGATTACAAATATGTGCATTTTGTTGCCGTAAAACCGTAACAGTATTATGACATTTACAGCTAAAATGTGAGGCGGAACTACAAATTAAAAAAAAAAATTAAAATTTCTCACAGTTTTTTTTAATTTTATTCATAATAAATTGTTTCAAATACAAATATTTTATATGAAATGAAAGCCCTGTTTCTCCTGAACAAAATGATATATAATAAGTGTGGGTGCATTTAATATGAAAGAGGGGAACTACGGGTGAACAGACATATAGCGCAAATTCCAGTTTTTGTTTACGTTTTGTTTTGATCAGAACGTGTGCTATTGACTCCGTCCTGAAGGGGTTAACCTGCAGTAACCTCACAGCCTGGGAGGTAAATTGCCTGCACACTTTAACTTCTGGGTGGTCCGCCTGTGTGGTACTTGGTTCAGTAAGCCCTATTTACTGAACCAAGTGTGGGAAAGCCAGGAACAAGTTATTTTACAGGTCTGGGGACATAGTCTTAAAGGGGCATTGTTCAGCAAAGTCACAATATGTCCCCAGACGGTCCTTAAAGGGCCATACACACACAATAAAAGTTCATACTTTTCAGGGGCCATAGTCTTAAAGGGTATTGTTACCCAAAGTCTCAATATGTCCCCAGACAGTTCTTAAAGGGCCAGCAGCAGTACAATAAAATACCATTCACTGTGCTTAAAGGGCCAGCAGTCGCACAATAAAATACAATATGCCCAAATATAGTTCTCTAAACGTACCAATTTTCAAGGGGCCATAGTCAGCAGGTAGGAGGCGGGCAAACAGGCTTCTCCAATGCCCAGTGGCGAGGTTGGTTTCGTCACAGACACATTCATATAGACAGGCATACAGACACATACATACATACAGAGGCATACCATCATACAGACACATACATACATACATACAGAAACATGCATACAAAGACATACAGGCATACAGAGACACACAGACACACACATACGTACATACAGAGACATAAAGGCATACAGTTACATACATGCATACAGAGACATATATACAGACATTCAGAGACAAACATACATCCAGTTACATACATGCATACAGAGACATACAGAAACATACGTACAAGACATACAGGCATACGGACACATACATACATACAGAGGCATACCGTCATACAGATACATACATACAGACAGGCATACAGAAAAATACATACTCACACACACACACACACACAAACTCACAGACACATACTCGAACACACACACACAGACACACATACTCACATGCGCACACACACACTGACATACTCACACACACCGACAGACACACTCACTCACACACAAACTCATAGACACACTTACACACACACTGACAGACACACATACTGACAGACACACACACACTCACTCACACACACACACTGACAGACACACATACACACTGACATACACACTCACACACACCGACAGACACACTCACTCACACACAAACTCATAGACACACACACTGACAGACACACACACACTCACTCACACACATACACACTGACATACACACTCACACACAAACTCATAGACACACTTACACACACACTGACAGACACTCGCACTCACATGCACACACACAGTAATTAATAAAGTAATTAATAATAAATTACATTTAAATGTCCCACCCAGCCTCCCTTCCTGGAGTGCTGGCGTGGGTCTCTCATTGGTGGTCCAGTGAGGCTGCTGCGAGTACATTCTCTAATAAGGGAGATTACATTGGCCTTCATTGTATTCTCTGGGTCTTTCACTATATTAATTCCTAGATATACAAATCCCTTTTGTTCCCATTTAAAGGCAAATTGTTCTTTTAGCTGTTGCAATTCTTTTTTTTCCATGTAGAAGGATAATTCCTGTGTTTTTTGAACATTGAGTTTATAGTTTGACAGGTAACTGTATCTTTCAATTACTTGCATAACAACTGGAACTGACTTACTTGGGTTGGTTAACGTTATCAAAGTATCATCGGCATATTGACTTATTTTAAAATCTTTGTCCCCTTTTTTAAACCCAGTTATATCCATATTATTGCGTATTTCATATGCCAAGGGTTCAGCCGTTAGGATATATAGTAGAGGGGAGAGAGGACAGCCTTGACGGGTGCCATTTGATAACATAAACCACTCTGACTTAATCCCCCCTCCAACTATCCTGCTAGATTGTGAAGAATAGCAGGCCATTATTGCCGAAAGAATCTGGCCAGAGAATCCAAAGGCTTTTAATGTTGAGTACATAAAATTCCAACCTACCCTATCGAATGCCTTTTCTCCATCTAAGGCCATCACTAGGAAAGGGATTTTATTCTCATGGATCTTAGCAAATATATTTAATATCCGCCTGATATGATTCGAGGATGTCCTGCCTGGTATGAACCCCACCTGATCTTCAGCAATCAAGAAAGAAATTATATTCTTGATTCTATTCGCAATAATTGAGGAATAGATTTTATAGTCATTATTTAATAAGGCAATAGGTCGGTAATTAATTATTTCTTCTGGATTTTTATTATTTTTTAAAATAGGGGTAATATTAGCTTCCAGCATTTTTTTGGGTAATTTGCCGGTATTAATCGCTAAATTATAACATTCTGCCAACCCCTGGGTCAGTCTATCCTTATATGTTTTAACAAAAGAGTCCGTGAACCCATCTGGGCCTGGTGCCTTGTTTTTTTTCATAGTATCTATCGAGTCAGAAACTTCTTGCAGGGATATCTCTGCATTTAGTTGGTCTAATTGTAGCTCGTTAAGTCTAGGGATATGAATACTCCGGAGATAATTGTTTATATCCTCTTGGGATGCTATCGTCGGTAAATTATATAAATTATAATAATAATCTCTGAATACCATTCCGATTTTCTTGGGATCTAATATGGTATCGTTTCCCTGTTTTATTTTTGTAATTAGTTTATTTTTTTGTTGATTCTTCACTTTATTGGTGAGGATCCTATCTGCCTTATTGCCCCTGTAGTAGTAGTTCGTTCTCATAATCTGTAAATTTCTGTTTATTCTAAACAACAAAATTTCATTAATTTTATTTTCTATGGTCCTAATCTGATTTGACATAATTCTCCCAGGAGCATCGATATTTTCCTTATGGCATTCACTCAATTCAATATATAAACTAGATAGGGATTCTTGTCTGTTTTTCTTCTCTTTAGCTTCAATACTAATTAGATGGCCCCTAATAACGCTTTTAAATGCGCACCATTTTATGTCAGAAGGCACTTCATTATTATCATTCTCCTTCCAGTACATATCTATCTCCTTAGCAATCTGTTCCCTATTTACTTTAGAAATTAATAACTTATTATTTAATTTCCAATCTGGTCTTTGCTTTAAAATATTATTCTTTAACTGTATTTTGACCAAATTATGGTCCGACCACGTGACTGTACCTATATTTGTGGATTGCACATGTTCCAGTAAGCTATGATCTCAAAATATGAAATCTATTCTTGAGTATGAACAATGCGTCTTACTGAAACACGTGAAATCTTTCTCTGAGGGATGAAAATCCTCCAGTAATCATAAAGCCCTTCGTTTTGAATAATATTGCAGATTTTTTTTGCCAAATTAATAGCATTTCTAGAGGGGCTTTTAGTTCTTTCTGAGCTTCTGTCTAGGTTAGGATCAATTGTTAGATTAAAATCACCCACAACAATAGTACGTCCTTGCTTAATTTTCTCTAATTGGGCAAAGAATTTATATAAAAACGGTATCTGAGAAGTATTTGGGGCATAAACATTCGCAATTGTATATAATTGATTTTCTATTGTGCCTATAAGAATAATCCATCTGCCCATTTTATCCGTTTTCACATGCTTTATAGAGAGGTTTAGTGCAGATGAGAAAAAGATAGCTACTCCCCTCTTTTTTTTTATCTTTATACGAGGAGCAAGCTGACATAGGAAAGTCTTTAGAGCTAAATTTTATCTTATCAACTCTCCGCCAATGGGTCTCCTGTACCCCTACAACTTGCGCATTTTCTTTTTTTGCACGTTCAAATAATAATCTCCTTTTTTTGTGGAGAATTTAAACCCTGTGTGTTTATCGAAACAACATTAATCATATATTTCTGATCTTACTTTTTTCCTTCTCTTTTCATATTCTATTATCTTATCTTCTAGCTTGTGTAATTGAGTTTTGTATTTCTTATCCATCTGCGTCAACTTATGACAAACCAAACAACATAAAACACATACAAAACACACTAAATGTGCATTAACCATCCCTTAAGGAAGTGTGGATGGTCCTGTGAATAACCCTTTTTCACAGAGCCTCCAAATAGATCTTATTCAGGATCAGTATTTTGATGCTGAACTGCCCTCTTTGGGGAGTATTTTTAATCATATTGCGTTAAGTTGCCTTTTGGATAGTTTTAAAGTAGGTAATCCTGGTTATCCCGCCACTATAGAGCTTCATAAAGTGGGGGGGGGGGAGGGTCGAGAGAAAAAAAAGGGTCTATTTCCTTCATCAAAAAATCAGATCTTTGTATATACCATTTACAATCATTTATCCTTCTCTAGGCCTCTACTGTCATCCCTATTTCATTCTATCTGTGGCCAATATAAATATCTATCAATCCATATAAGTATCTTGTGATCGACATTAACTTCAATTTGTGCATCCTCCCTTATATCCCGTGTACATTATAAACACGAGGGAAAAAAAAAAAAACATCTATCCCATCAGTGAGTATCTTCTCCGTACTTGACTTTGTGCTATTACCCTTTCTTTCCATTACAACCCTTTCCCTTTAGTGTACTCATGTGTTTCATTTTTTATATCTTTAAATCTTCAAACTTTACAAATATTAAGTGACCTCGTTTAAGTAGGTTCTCTGACTCCTCTTTTTACTCCCCTTTCCCTTTTCTTTCCCTTTTCTTCCCCTTTTTCTAAAATACACATAATCATTGCAATACATCTATATTACATTTGTTCCTTCTATACTCCGTTTATCCTCCTAATACCATTAGTGATTTATATCATATAAAGTGTCCAGTGTAATATCTATCTCCTCAAGAATATCTGATTTATATTTTTAGAGTTACAATGACCTTCGTTTTTCCCTGCCCCGTCCCCTTCTCCCCCTTCCCCTTCCCCTCCCCCCTTTTCTCTTCTTTCCTCCTTCATCTTCTCCTCTCTTTCCCTGTTAGGCCTTCTAAAGATGTCTTCTGGATTGGGGAAGAGGAAAAAAAAAAAAATCCTCTAGATTATAATATTTATCTTCTCCGCTTCAGCCTTTATCTCCCTCCGTTGGATTAATCTGATCAAAGTTCTGCTGTCTGAACCACTTTGAAATTGCCATAGCATCTGAGAAAGAGTAGGTCCTTGCTTCGTAGGAAATTATTAATTTGCAGGGATACCTCCAGGAGTATCTAATGTTCTTCTGGCGTAGAATCTTTGTATATAGTGCAAACGGTTTTCTTTTGGCCCTAGTATAGAATGAAATATCCGGAAAAATCAAGATGTTATTATATGGGTCCTTCAGTTTAAAGCTTGTTCTTTCATTTTATATGTCGAGCAGCAGATCATTACATCTCTAGGCTCCCCTTGTGCCACAAAGTCTGGTTTCATAATTCTATGGCATCTTTCCAAAAAATTTTATGGATTTGTCATTTGTATGCCTAGTTGCACAAGGAGCTCCGTTATGTGGTCTTGCAGTATATCATTATTGACAGATTCTGAAATGCCTCGGATTCTTAAGTTATTACGCCGAGACCTGTCTTCAAGATCTGCGATTTTGAGTTCCAATTCCGCTATTTTTTGATTTGCTTTTCTCATATTATCTTCTGCAGAGACTTGCTGAAATTCCAGAGCTTCCAATTTTTCTTCATTATGCTTAAAAATGTTTTCCAACTGTATTAACTCCGTTTTAAATTCCATGAGGCCTTCATGGATCCCATTCTTAATCTTATCTAGTTGTCGTTCAAAGCAGGACTCGAGATAGGTATGTAATTCATCCGAGCTACATTCTTTAGAGGATAGTTTCCTTTTTGGTAAACTCTTTGGCGACAAATTCACAGATTCTTTAGGTGATTGAGATGAGGAGTCCGATACATTCTGATTATCAATTTCCTGTTTCTGAGTTGACAACGACGCTGAAAAGGAGAGTCTCCTATCCGTCTTGCCTTCTTGTTTCTTTTCTCTATCTCTTTTAGTAAGCTGTTTACTGTCTTGACCTTTCCTTGATGCCATGGCAAAAAAAAAAACAACAAAAACAAACAAACAAAAAAAAAGTCTCTTTTCTCCTCTTTTTTCCCCTTTCTCTCTATCCTCCTTCAGCCAGGTTTTAGCCAGGTTCACTTAGTTGCGCTAAAAGATATTATGCAACTTAAAGCAACCTAATATCTTCCTTAATCCAAATTCACTTAATCTTTATATTTTATGATTCATATTTCATGATACTCCTTTATTTATTTATTTATTATTTTACGGGAGCCCCCTTTCCCCTTTCTTTCTCTTTCTCTCTCGTTTCCTCTCTTTCTCTTGCCCTTCTCTCCACTTTCCCAGCTCTTTGTATTGAATGCCGAAGCCACAGCTCTACTGAATCCCCTTTCTTGTATTGCTCCTCCCAGGTGCTTCTATATATCTTCAAAAGGGTGTGCAGGAGGAGTACTTCTTATCTTAAACAATTGTCTTGTATGGTTTATTGAATAGTATATTTTCAGCCACTTCAGAGTATTACTCGTCCGCCCGAGTGCTATAAGTCTTAAAGTCTTAAGCTTTATAGGGCGCCTTTTATACAGCCTTTTGTGCAGCTCGGATTCTAAATATGGGGCTGCCCGTCTTCAGCAGGGCCTCTATATCCTCTGTTTCACTCCCCTAACTCCCCAAACTCACTTGTCTGTCGGTTTACGCTCAGGGGAAGCCTGTCTCCAACCATCCACGCCTGGCGTTTTAGCCGCCGGCGTTCGCGCTCTCTGTCAGTTCTCCGGTCCATCAGCGATGGCTGTTTCTGAGCTGCAGGTAAAGCTGGGCTACGGCCAATTTTCGATTGCGAGTTACGGGTTCAGCTTCGGGCGGCTTTAGGTGCGGCTGCTCGGGGCTTCAGGGGCTTCAGGGGCTTCCCGCTGCTTCACTCTCCTAGGGCGTCAGCAACTCCACGAGGCGGACGTGCGCGTCTGTGCGGCGCTCCCGTCCTATGTCATCGCTCCTCCCCCCCTCTTTTTTTTTTGTTTTTTTTAAGTACATGATGGTGCTCCCGTGTCTACTAGTAAGTATTTTTTATCGCGGCAGATAAGTCTTAGTGATAGTGACCTTAGCCAGTCGTCTATTTACCTTGAAGAACTCCAAAATGGGCAATACACACAAATTTTTAAAAGGCAAACTTGTATGCAGGGTCACATACCCACCCAAAAATACAATCCTACCCTAATAGTGCATAAATCCATGCCAGACATTTGTCTGGATTAAACAGATACCCATTCAATTCTTTCTCTGACTGGGGATCAGGAATTTTAAAAAATAAACAAATTGTTGACTACAGAGTTTCAATTTAAGTAGCATGACTTCACTCGTTTAAAAAATATCACTATGCAATTTCTCAGGTCAACACAGACAATTTACTTATTCAATATAGGTAAATAATAATTATCAATTGTGATGTGTGCTACATATTTCAGTAGCAGCAATTACAATAATATTTTTGTGCATATTTTTTTTGAATCTCATTGTTTAAAAACTATATAAAGGAGACATCCAACTTGTGTATTTTTTTCCAGCTTACTTATACTATAAAGCGTGCAACAGAAACCATCTTGACTGGGGTGATCTATCTCTCTAATCCCCAATCTTCCTACACCCATGCTGAGAAGAATCATGCCAGAAACTTGCATACATGTGCCACTATTTTTTGACTGTCAGCTTGTGACCTGATTGCATACCAACTATATATATTTTTTTATAAAATCAGAACATCTTTTTGAATAAGTATATAACTTCTTTCATTTCCTAGAAGTCTTTAAGGTGGAAAGAGAACTGTGCGAATATGCAGTCACTTAAATATATTTGACCTTTATGCATCTTCTTCTATGCTTATTTACAAGGATGAACAGAGCATATTTTTAGCTATTTGATTGGTTAGAATGCATGATTTACCCACTTCCATGAATAGCTAGCTGTTGTTCAGACAATGCAATCCTTTTACCTGAATATGTTAAGAAGCATGGAGGTTAATGCAATGCATGATTATCTTGCATCAGACATACTGCAGATACATGGAGCATAATATTGCTATTTTTATACTAAACTACTAAGATTATTTCAGAGGTCTGCGTATGAAAATGTTCCCTTCTGCTTAAACTCGGCTGACACTGTATGCTGTTTCTGGACAAAATCAAAATTAACTTTATGTCACATTTGAATACTTCAGGAGCTTTTCAGACATGGTCTTTTAATGGAAGCATTGTTAAATGTGTCTCATGTGCAAAAAAGGTGAAGATTATTTGCAAGACGCACAGCATGACATGACAGCAACCGTGGCAAGTTCAAAAACAAGCCTATGGCTTTCCATTTAATTATATTGAAATATGTCAATAACCCTGAGGTACAGCTGACAAAGGGATCCTAATTCCAATATTAAACTGTAAGAATAGACTATTATAATATAAAAGAAGAATAAAGGATAAAGAACTCACAGAGCACAGGAGATTCACATTGAAAATAACAAAAGGTATATTGACAGTACTTTAAATGACTTCAAGTCTTGTGTATAAATATACAAATCCATTATTATAGTGTTACCTGCTCAGGCCAGTAGTGAATTAAAGAGTGGCTGATACGCTATTTCAGCATTGCAGACATATATATGTATCATAGAAGTAACATTTGATAACTACAGAACATACTTGTAATTAATAGCCATGATTAAAATGTGGCATCATTCTTAATCACTAGATGACTCCACCTCAATCCTGGATCTCTTCACAGAGATCAATGTGTCAATGGTTTAGTATTCAGGGTAACAATCACTATTACCCACATATTAATACTTTAGGATCTTACAGCCACTGAGGCTTTGCTGAAGCCCAACTTAACAAGAAGGCATTATCAAGTGCAGTGAAGAAGACAAGGTAAGATATTGGAGATTGACTGTATTCAACAGAAACCAAAGGAGAACACTAGTTAGAAATTGAACACACTAAACATAACTCCAATGATTGTACAGGGAACATATCTGGAAATAGGCAAGAAACCAAATCATGATTGCAAGTACTTTTGAGAAAAAACATTTTTTAAGAAGAAAGGAATGAGGAAATATTTTAAAAGGACACACCAAGCTTTTATTTGTATTGTATATAAGTATTCAGCAGTAATGTATTAGAAAGAATCCCAATTGTAAGTAACTTGGAGAAGATGACAGAACAGAAGCTCAGGTACTTAACCTAGTCAGCATTATAAACTAATGATATACCTGTACTTACCTGAGATGGGAAAACAAAAATTAAACAGCCATGGAGATTGACTGCATTAGGCCTGTCTTTCAATGGCATATAAGGATTTGAACATCTGGCAGGCTAAACTGCTTAAACTATAAGCTTCCTTATTCAAACCCAGGATAATGTGGTATACATAAAAGAACCACACCCATGAAGTCACCTTAAGAAAGTGTAGCTTACTGAGTTTTCAGTTAAAGAGGTTGAGCCCTGACCTAGCCTTACTTTAAAAATTGACCACTGTTATCTCCTCGGGGAGGAGCCGGTCACTAAAACGGGTATACCCAGGTATTAAACTCTTGCATATGTGAGAAGTTATTGTGCTCAAGCTGTTTGCTGGGTCCTCACGGATTAAATATCTATGCTTGCTAAAAGAATACTTCTTTCAAACTCCTGTGAAGAACAGAAAAAAAGACTGCCTGATAGAGAGAGATGGGCTTCAGGGTATTTATACCTATTTCGGGTTACTATTTCCTGTTTTTTTCTGCTGTGAAGGGAGGAGCTGACCAAAAGGTAAATGCTGCCATATTTGATCAGCAAATTATATTACTTTACTTTATGGTAACACATTGAGCACAATACCTTCTCAACTTGAACTTGGCGTCACGTTAATCACACTTGACATTTCGTTTTAAATTCTCAAAAATGAGAGACTATAGATCAAGCAATAATATGAATAGTAATAAACTGTGCATTTATTGCATTGTTTATGTAATAATTGGTCTAACTTCAATAAGTGTGTCCTATAACAAAATATTCTTCCTTTAAATATGCACTGTTGTTATAAGTACACCCTTTTGGAATTCTATGATTTTACATAACAGGACGTGATAACAATCATCTGTACCTTAGCAGGTCGTAAAATTAGGTAAATACAATCTCAGATGAACAACAATTGAATTACACTGTGTCATGATTTATTTAACATAAATAATGCTAAAATGGAGAAGCCAGGAAGGTGATGCTTATCAAATACTTTTGATTAATTGATCATCATCAAGTGTGAGCACCTCTATAAAAGCTGAAGTTTTAGCAGTTTGCTGGTCTTCAGCATTCCGGCGTGTGTAAACACAATGCTGAGGAGGAAATACATCAGCAATGATCTTAGAGAAGCAATTATTGCTGCCCATCAAACAGGGAAGGGTTATAAGGCTATTTTCAAACAAGTTAGAGTCCATCATTCTACAGTTAGAAAAGTTATTCAAAGGTGAAAAACATTCAAGTCAGTTGCCAATCTTCCCAGGAGTGGATTTCCAGCAAATTCACCCCAAGGTCAGATCGTGCAATGCTCAGAGAAATTAGAAAAAACACAAGGCTTACATCTCAGACTCTAAAGACCTCAATTGGCATGTTACATTTTAAAAATCAATACAATCAGAAATAGACTGAAGAAGTATGGTTTGTTTTAAAGGGTTGCCAGGAGAGAGACTCTTCTCTCTAAATATAACATGGCAGCATGGCTTAGGTTTAAAAAATGTTGCATCTAAACAAACCACTTCTAGAACAATGGCCATTGGATAGATGAGACCAAAATTGAGATGTTTGGCCATAATACACAGGGCCACGTTTGGCAAAAAACAAACAGCATATCAGCACAAACACCTTATGCCAACTGTCAGTGGATGGGTGATTTGGGCTTGTTTTGCAGCCACAGCACTTGAGAACCTTGCAGTCAATGAGTCAACCATGTACTCCTTTGTATACCAAAGTATTCTGGAGTCAAATGTGAGGCCATCTGTCTGACCGCTAAACCTTTGCCAAAATTGGTTCATGCAACAGGAGTATGATCCCAAGCACACCAGCAAATCTACAACAGAATGGCTATAAAAGAAAAGAATCAAGGTGTTGAAATGGTCCTGTCAAATACCAGATCTCAACCTGATTGAAATGCTGTAGTAGGACCTTAAGAGAACAGTGCATGAACACATGCCTGCAAAGGTTATAAAGAAGAGTGGGTCAAAAGTCCATTACAAGCATGTGAGAGACTGATAGTCATACAGAAAACTATGACTTCAATTTATTGCTCTCAAGGTGGTTCTTCAAGCTACTGAATCAGAAGGTGTACTCAGTTTTTCACATGGCATATCTATTTTAGGCCTTATTTTTGTTAAATAAATCATGGCACAGTGTAATATGTCATGTGTTATTGTTCATCTGAACTTGTATTTACCTATATTTAAGACCTGCTAATGAACAGATGATTGTTATGTCCTGATATATAAAACCATAGCATTCAAATATGGTGTGCTTTCTCTTTCCCATGACTGTATTATTGAAGCCAAGAGTCATATTAAGCGCATGCTTTAAGGCTTGTAGTAGAACTTGTGGTATTATTCAGTGTTTGGATTAGAAATAGTATTTATGGTTTAGTCAGAGCAAAGATCGGCATTTAGTATAAGCTTTAGAGGTTTAGTGTTGTGTTAGAGCTAGATATTGTATTTGCGGTTTTGATTAGGGTCAGGGATTATATTTAAGGTTATGTTCAGAATTTATACATAGGATTATGGAGTTATGGTTTGTTTAGGGATTAGGAATGTAAATGTGGATAGGGTTATGTATATCAGTGACATTTAGGGCTAGTAGTAAACACTAGTGAGGAAGGTAATTAACCCTCTCCACTTGTATACAAAGAATTTAATTATGCTAAATGTCAATATGAAGCAAAGAAGAAACAAAATGGAGTCAAGGACATCAGTCAGCACACCAAAGCCATAGTGAAGGTCCCGTAGAGTAAATATCTTGATAATTATTATAGTCTTAATAAATAACTAATTTCCATCAATTACTCCTTTAAGAATAATTCTATAATTTTAAGAGAGGGCAGGAGACTCATATTTTGCATAACTATCTTTACTCAACTTTCAACAGCAGCAAAGAAAAATTTAACCAATAAACACAAGTAAGGGTCTTATAGGTGAAACTCCTGCAAAGTTTTTCCCCGGTGGGTGCCTATTCTTCTTATTTGCCCAGTGCCTGACTCTGGTTGTCTCCAGTGCTGCAGCCTCTCCC